>NC_083330.1:20012443-20192443 GCF_963455315.2 Globicephala melas
ACCAGTCAACCCAATTTCCTTTAAGTAATTAATTTTTTTAATGTAGTTTTTATTTTATATTGGGGTATAGTTGATTTACAATGTTGTGTTAGTTTCAAATGTATAGAAAAGTGATTCACTTATACATATATCCATTCTTTTTCAGATTCTTTTCTCATATAGGTTATTAAAGAATATTGAGTAGAGTTCCCTGTGCTGTACAGTAGCTCCTTGTTGATTATCTATTTTACATATAGTAGGGCGTATATGTTAATCCCAAACTCCTAATTTATCCCTCCCCCCTCCACCTTTCTACTTTGGTAACCATAAGTTTTTTGTTCGTTTTTTTTTTTTTTTTTGCGGTACGCGGGCCTCTCACTGTTGTGGCCTCTCCCGTTGCAGAGCACAGGCTCCGGACGTGCAGGCTCAGCAGCCATGGCTCACGGGCCCAGCCGCTCCGCGGCATGTGGGATCTCCCCGGACCGGGGCACGAACCCGCGTCCCCTGCATCGGCAGGCGGACTCTCAACAACTGCGCCACCAGGGAAGCCCCATAAGTTTGTTTTTGACAGAGAAAGACAAATATCATATGATATCAACTTACATGTTGAATCTAAAAAAATGATACAAATGAACTTATTTACAAAACAGAAACAGAATCACAGACACTTTAAGTATTTTCAAATTTTTGTTCCTTTCCAGCCACTCTTGCCTCTGTTCTTGAATTTGAATTCTTCACCTTAATTGAGTTCACCTTCACTCAACTTTCAACTCAAATTACTCATGACATAAAAATTTTGAAGTATTCTCCCTTTTAATATCCAAAGGACTTACTGAGTTTTAGGTTTACAGTATGAATACTATATTTAGTTTTTCACACATGAGTGATGGTTAAAGAAAAAGGTGTAATGAGGTCAAATTTAGGGAGCAGTATTTGTTTCAGAGGTAATTTTTCCTGGTTAAAAAATCATAATAAACGTTAATTGTTTAGCAGCTGTAAAACTATAGAAAAATATTAAAAAGTAAGTGAAAATAACCTGCAAACCAACCAGATTAAATTAGGAGTTTTTACCACTTTATTCTTTTTTGTCATATGTCATATATCGTAGGGAAAAAATATTATTTCTTTTTCTTTTGTTAATTTTAAAATAGTTGATGTAGAACTGCATATTACAAAGTTCTTAGTAGTATGTAAATGAAAGCTCTACTTAAATTAAGTGACAATAGCCATTGTCTTCTCTCTAAGGGAGAAAAAGAAACATGTTTAATCACTCTATTACCTTCCGTTAGAGGAAAGCTTTTTCAAGTTTAACCTGATACCTTTCACTGCTAAAATTTTTAAGTATTTGAATATTTTTATAGGAATTGTTCAACCTCCCCACCCTCATTATTTCTGCAAAACTGAAACATTTAACAGTTTTTTTTCAACTTAAAATGACCTCCCACCATGCAATAACAGCTTATTTGATCATTACTCATTCATTCATCATAAAGTAGATCGTGCACATCTACTGTGCATTGTTGGGTTGTATATTTGAAAACTCAAAGAAGCAAAACAACAGTGATCATGTCCTCAAGAAGTTTACATCATCTTTTAATTACTTCCAATGTTTAGTTGATAAGGGAATTAATTTTAATATTAGGTAAGTAAAATTTCAATAATAAAATGAAAACTTTTCACAGCTTCATATCACATACTACAGAATAAAATGCAGAAATGTGCATGTTATTTAATATTTTAGAAACTCTAGTCCACACTTTTCTGTGATTCTGTGAACATTAAGTTAGCTCTGTTTGTAACAAATTGCATTGCATGCTCCTATCTACTTCATGCAACTGCTACTCCCTAGTACATTCAAGTTATTTTTTTCCTGTAAAGAAATAGAATAAAATATTTTACAAATTGCATTTGAAGACATACCAAATAAAAGGTAAAAGTATGAATATTGAAAAGTATGCCAGTAGCTCAAATTTGCATGTGACTCTGGGCGTGAGGAGTGGCTTTCACACAGTTCTATGGATTCCTGTCTGTAGATGCTACTTTGGCCAATGCTTTCCACTTATAACCTTAAAATCCTATCTTGAAGGTTCAGACACCCACTCCAGGAGTAGAAGTAATTCCATTTCTATACTCCATGTGCCTCTTGAGGCCAGATCTGCCAGTAAGTGCTTAATTGGGTTAGAAGATAGTGGATAGTACCAGTTTATCATAGAGGCAACTGACACAAAACTTTTTCACTTATCTGAGGTTAGACTGTGTCTGGGTTCAGAGATGAAAGGTCAGTTCTTTATCCACTAAGTCCCCTAGACATTCCAAAATCCCCAGTACATTACAAATTTGAACAGTTTAAGCTCTCTTAAATAGAGAATCTCTTCTCTGGGTAAAGTATACAGTGTATAGAGATACAGTGGAGAAGAAACATGTGAAAGGTCCCAGCCATGACCTTTTAACATCAATAGTTTTATTTATAGCCAGGCTCTTAGTCTATAGGGCTTAATATAAAAGCAAGAAGAAAGACAAAGGTACCTGGTTAGCTTTATAGTAGCTATCCGGTTATATAAAATTTGTCTTTTTACTCTTGAGCTGAGAATAAAAATGATAAATAATTAAAGTGACGGCTATTCCAAAGTAAAGAATAACATTCCTCAATCATTTTTAATCAAACACATTCCATTTCTCTCTTTATATGGCCTAAAATACTCTACTAGATTTTAAAGGAATAGATTTATTTCTTCAGATGTATGATTTATTTTTAAAAGACGAAATAATATTATTTTGGGCTTCCCTGGTGGCGCAGTGGTTGAGAGTCCGACGCCTGCCGATGCAGGGGACACCGGTTCGTGCCCCGGTCCGGGAAGATCCCACATGCA
This sequence comes from Globicephala melas, assembly GCF_963455315.2. NCBI lineage: Eukaryota > Metazoa > Chordata > Mammalia > Artiodactyla > Delphinidae > Globicephala > Globicephala melas. The sequence goes on from NC_083330.1 coordinate 20,015,293, forward strand.
GCGGAGCGGCTAGGCCCGTGAGCCATGGCCTCTGAGCCTGCGCGTCCGGAGCCTGTGCTCCGCAACGGGAGAGGCCACAACAGTGAGAGGCCCGCGTATCACAAAAAAAAAATAAATATATATATATAATTTTGTTTTTCTTACTACCTGCCTCCTTGTCACATATTTGGTGTCTTGCTGTATTTAAAATTACATGTTAGAAAGCTGTAGATTATAGCAGCCAAAACCATGTTTCATGGAACTTTAGTAGTTTAGAAAATTTAGCAAGCACAGATGTATGCCTTGGTTTGCTGTTTTCAAAATAGTTCTCAAGGACTTTTAAGAAATGCCTGAAGGTACATTGGGAGAAGTTCAAAGAGGTCAGAAAATCCACAGTGGGAGGAAAGTGTGAAACAAAGCTGGAGACTAGGCCACCAAGGTCTCTGTGTGACAAGCCAGAGAAGATGACTTAACCTAAGGGAAGCCTGGAAAGGTTTTATATGGAAGAGAGCCTGATCTTAGTTCCCAACTCTATTCTGTAGAATTACAGGAAGGCACTTTGGGCTTTCATTATCTCCAGGGAAGACCACGACCCTCTCCTTTCAACCCTCAGGGACTCATCCGCCTCCCTGAGTATCCCTAGCTGATGGGTAGCCTTTCACAGATATGATAACCTGTGTGCAGTTTCTCACAAGTTGTTAGTTTCATTCATGCTAAAATAGTCATAGAAACTAACAGTTAACCTTTTATGTTTAACTGGAACCTCCAGAGGCAACATCTTTACCCCAAAATGTCACTAAATTGGTCAGAGTTTCAAGTGTTGTATCTATGTTTTGAGTTGTCAAGGATGCTCTTCTACACTTCATTTTAGGTTGAGTGTAACACTTGGGACTTTTCTCTTCTAGTTCAATGTTCTAGCTTCAAATTCCCAGCCAACCATCCCAGTGTGATACAGAAATCTGTGAATGACTACCAACACTTTAGAGACAAAACCACCAGGGCTGCATTATTTTCTAGTTAAGAGATATCTGCTTAGTCATTAAGTTGAAAAGGAAAAAAAGATCTTTGGTAAACAGTTCTGAGGATCTAATAGTGGGTAAAAGCCCAAAGTATCAGAACTGATAAGATACTGAGTATCTTATAGCAGATAGAAGCCCAGCTTCCAGAGTTAGACAGACCTGGATTAGAATCTCTAGTCAAAGAGCCCAAAATATATAGTTGACTGACTATTCTCTTTCTTGTAGTCGTTTTACATGTCTCTAATATTTATCAGTAAATAGATTGAGAGAAAACTCTAAAACATATGTAGAAAGAACAGCAATGATAAAATATTACTAATGAAATTCATTTCCTTCAAATGTACCCTCCTTGTTGTCTCCAGAAAGTGATTATTTTCACCTCTCTGGTGAATGAAAGGGAAAAAACTTGTCCACATTCTCTACTACAGAAGAACTTTGTCAGATTGTATTACAGAATCATTCTAGTGTCATAACAGAATCCGAAATGGTGAAGTTATCAACTCTCCTCTCTCATATCCTATTGCGGGAGACCTAAACCAGCCCCAGAAAATTACTCTCCTCTTTCTGTCCTGCTCTAAGTCATACTAAGAATGAAAATTGTCCCAGGTATATGTTGGTACTTCAGTATCACCAAGATCAAAACCCCTTTATCGCCAGGAATAATTTCTGGCTCCAATGTCCTCAGGTTCTCCTTCCTTCCATTGCTTTCCATTTTTATTAGTCAATCTAATTACTGAATGCCTACTATATTCCAAACCCTACATGAGGCCCCTCAGGTAAAGATGAACAGATAATCCATAATCCTTGCCATGGATGAGTCTAGAGCCAAAATAAGGAAGAAAATAAATGAATCAATAAATGTCTCATTTTCTAGAAACTGTTATCTGTTTACATGGTAGAGAATCTGAGGGAAGCTAGTGCTTAAAAATTTAGATTTTATGTTGTAGAAGGCAGATGGTGTTTACTCTTGGTGACTTAAGGGGGACTCAGAGAAACCATCTTGGGTGCTACAGATCTTCTGTTTCTTGGTCTGGGAGTAGATTTCACAGCTGTGCTCAGTTTGTGAAAAAATCATTGAGTTTCACACTTATATGCACTTTTCCCTTATATGTTGCACTTCCATTAAAAATGTTTTAATTATATCTAGATATCTTTTTCCTTTGAATAGAACAGATATTTTACATAGGCTAGGCACATGTATTCCATAGACTCAACAAATATTTTAAAAAATTGAATTATAATTTAAGTTTCTAAAAAATTAAAAACTAAAAATTCTTAAGTCCTTTTCCAACCATGAAAAAAAAAATCCTTATTTTTGTAAATGAATCGCTATGCTGAAGCTTCAGTTATGCTTCTATTTGTAATAAGATCATTCTGTTCAAAGCCTTTAAAACTATTCCCACATATTCAAGAGATATTATATTCACATAGTCATCCTAAAGAGTACTTCCCACCAGAAAAGTCAGCACACCAGTTGCTCTGAAATTCCCATTTGGGTCTCTTTTTTTTCACCTACCAACAGCTTACTAAATGATGTCTTGAGCAAACTAGCAATTGCATTCACTATATTCTCTTGGTATTACACTATATTAACATCCATCATTTTTTTTTTCATGAAAATGTCATTTGCGGGTATGATTTACTTTTTAAAAATGCTCAGTTTCTACTGCTGAATATAAAATGCATCCAACTCGTGGAAAAAATATAGCACCAAGCCAAGCAGACCCTCAAAATTGTTTTAGAATTAATTCCATAGACATCATATAATTTTCCCAATAAATATATCGCCGAACAACACGTAGCAAGTAGTGCTAAATTTACTTTTCTCTGTAGAATTTAATCCTGTTGAATACATACCCTTTTGAATTTTCCTTTGATTTCAAGCCACGGGATTCATATTATTCCTTACTCCTCCTGAGCCCACATTCTAGGTTCCTCCTTCTCTAACCCCTGATGACAAAACAAGATTCTATAACATTTGTCTCTGGAAAGTACTTGCTCATCCTTAAGGTTCTACCCCACAACTCACTCTGGTCTCCCTGTATATATTTCTCTCTCAATGTGAACAGATGTTGCCATAATTTTAATAGCATCACGCTTAGTTCTAGCTTCCAAACCCTAGTGACAACTAGAACTCTTAACTTGGAAGGTTCCAACCATTTCCAGCTCAATATATCCAAAATCCAACTTCATGCTCTTGAAATCTGCTTCTCCCTTCCACCACCTCACCTCAGCTTGCCCTCAGCCAACCCTCTGGGTTTTCCGTATTGGTTAAGGACAGTCCCTCTCCTGAATGCCTTTCCAATATCCCGCTCACTATACTTTGCTACATAATTCCACTGTCACCTATTACCTCATTCCTGGTGCCCTCTAACCTCATACCCCTGCAATCAAAGTATATATTGTCATGTGCTTAATGCTATCCTTTTACTCATTCATTCACTTTTTCATTCAACAAATATTTGTTGAATAACTGCCCCTGCTAGGCTTTGGATACTCAGAGATAAACAGGACACAGACTTTTCTATGAAGAAACACTGTCTCAAGGGGGAACACGTACAAGATTGGCTTATATTCTGCAGCAGAGGGTTTAAATGCCTTTGTATGTCACATAAATGTTCTTCATAATCTGGACTCAACAAACCTCTCCTGCTTCTCTGACTGCATTTGCCTAGTGTGTGTCCTTGACTCCAGGCACCCAGAACTCCATGTAGATCTCCAATGAGTCTTTCCCTTATTCCTTTATTCCCTCTGCCTGAAATGTCCTTCTCAACCTTGTCAGTCCAGAAGACTGATTCTGGAGCTATTTTCTGCCCTCCTCAGACAGTTGACATCTGTTCTCTGTACTCAATAACATCCTGTGCAAATTTAACATTTATCACACTACTTACTAATTATTGATTTTCACTTCTGCCTTTCCTGCTAGATAGTGAGGTGCATGAGAGTAGTGATTGAATCTCCTGTGGCCTTCGGGTTGAATGAGCAATAATCATATACTTGAGAATAAGAAAATGATTAAGAACACAGCCCAGGTTGGCTGCATGAACACAGCCTGAATGGGGTTAGTGCAAGAGAATTATTTTTGCCTCTTTGTTTCCTGGTGCGCGAGGAGAGGGGATTAAGAGCGCTGCTTAAAGGAGCTCCAGAGACGGGCGCGAGCCGCGGCTAAAAGCGCGGACCCCAGAGACGGGCATGAAATGCTAAGGCTGCTGCTGCCGCTGCCACCAAGAAGCCTGTGTGCAAGCGCAGGTCACTATCCACACCGCCCCTCCCAGGAGCCTGTGCAGCCCACCACTGCCAGGGTCCTGTGATCCAGGGACAACTTCCCCAGGAGAAGGCACGGCGCACCTCAGGCTGGTGCAACGTCACGCTGGCCTCTGCCGCTGCAGGCTCGCCCCGCATCCGAAACCCTCCCTGCCACCCCCCCACCCCCACCCCCGGCCTGAGTGAGGCGGAGCCCTTTAACCTGGTCCTGTCTGAGCGAAGAACAGATGCCCTCAGTCGACCTACGCGCAGAGGCGGGGTCAAATCCAAAGCTGAACCCCGGAACAGTATGAACAAAGAAGAGAAAGGGAAATCTCTCCCAGCAGCCTCAGGAGCAGCAGATTAAATCTCCACAAATAAGTTGATGTACCCTGCATCTCTGGAATTCCTGAATAGACAAGGAATCATCCCAAATTGAGGAGGTGGACTTTGGGAGCCACGATATACATTTGTTCCCCCTTTTTCTCTTTTTGTGAGTGTGTATGCATATGTTTCTGTGTGATTTTTGTCGATATAGCTTTGCTTTTAACATTTGTCCTAGGGTTCTGTCCTTTTTTTTAGTATAGTTTCCAGTGCTTCTTATCATTGGTGGATTTGTTTATTTGGTTTGGTTGTTCTCTTCTTTCTTTCTTTTTTTTAATTACTTTAAAATTTTTTAATAATTATATTTTTGTTTTTATTTTAATAACTTTTTAATTTAATTTAATTTAATTTTATTTTATCTTTTTCTTTTTTTCTTCCTTTTATTCTGAGCCGTGTGGATGACAGACTTTTGGTGCTCCAACCAGGCGTCAGGGCTGTGCCTCTGTGGTGGGAGAGCCAAGTTCAGGACACTGGTCCACCAGAGACCTCCTGACCACACGTAATATCAAATGGCAAAAATCTCCCAGAGATCTCCATCTCAATGCCAAGACCCAGCTCCACTCAACAACCAGCAAGATACAGTGCTAGGGCTTTCCTTGTGGCGCAGTGGTTGAGAGTCCACCTGCCGATGCAGGGGACACGGGTTCGTGCCCCGGTCCGGGAAGATCCCACATGCCACGGAGCGGCTGGGCCCGTGAGCCATGGCTGCTGGGCCTATGCGTCCGGAGCCTGTGCTCCACAATGGGAGAGGCCACAACAGTGAGAGGCCTGAACACCACAAAAAAAAAAAAAAAAAAGAAGAAGATACAGTGCTGGACACCTCATGCCAAACAACTAGCAAGACAGGAACACGACCCCACCCATTAGCAGAAAGGCTGCCTAAAATCATAATAAGGTCACAGACACCCCAAAACACACCACCAGACGTGGACCTGCCCACCAGAAAGACAAGATTCAGCTTCATCCACCAGAACACAGGCACTGGTCCCCTCCACCAAGAGGGCTACACAAACCACTGAACCAACCTTACCCACTGGGGACAGACACCAAAAACAATGGGAACTATGAACTTGCAGCCTGTGAAAAGGAGACCCCAAACACAATAAGTTAAGCAAAATGAGAAGACAGAGAAACACACAGCAGATGAAGGAGCAAGGTAAAAACCCACCAGAACTAACAAATGAACAGGAAATAGGCAGTCTACCTGAAAAGAATTCAGAAAAATGGTAGTAAAGATGATCCAAAATCTTGGAAATAGAATGGAGGAAATACAAGAAAAGTTTAACAAAGGCCTAGAAGAACTAAAGAGCAAACAAACAATCATGAACAACACAATAAATGAAATTAAAAATTCTCTAGAAGGGATCAATAGCAGAATAACTGAGGCAGAAGAACGGATAAGTGACCTGGAAGATAAAATAGTGGAAATAACTACTGCAGAGCAGAATAATAATAAAAAAATAGAATGAAAATAATTGAGGACAGTCTCAGAGACCTCTGGGACAATATTAAAGGCACCAACATTTGAATTATAGGGGTCCCAAAGAAGAAGAGAAAAATAAAGGGACTGAGAAAATAGTTGAAGAGATTATAGTTGAAAACTTCCCTAATATGGGAAAGGAAATAGTTAATCAAGTCCAGGAAGCACAGAGTCCCATACAGGATAAATCCAAGGAGAAACACGCCAAGACACATATTAATAAAACTATCAAAAATTAAAGACAAAAAATTAAAAGTAGCAAGGGAAAAACAACAAATAATATAAAAGGGAATCCCCATAAGGTTAACAGCTGATCTTTCAGCAGAAACTCTGCAAGCCAGAAGAGAGTGGCAGGACATATTTAAAGTGATGAAAGGGAAAAACCTACAACCAAGATTACTCTACCCAGCAAGGATCTCATTCAGATTTGATTAATTCTCTTAGCAAAAACTAAGAGAATTCAGCACCGCCAAACCAGCTTTACAACAAATGCTAAAGGAACTTCTCTAGGCAGGAAACACCGGAGAAGGAAAAGACCTACAATAACAAACACAAAACAATTAAGAAAATGGTAATAGGAACATACATAATTTACCTTAAACATAAGTGGATTAAATGCTCCAACCAAAAGACATAGACTGGCTGAATGGATACAAAAACAAGACCCATATATATGCTGTCTACAAGGGACCCACTTCAGACCTAAGGACACATACACAGACTGAAAGTGAGGAGATGGAAAAAGATATTCCATGCAAATGGAAATCAGAAGAAAGCTGGAGTAACAATTCTCATATCAGACAAAATATACTTTAAAACAAAGACTATTACAAGAGACAAAGAAGGACACTACATAATGATCAAGGGATCAATCCCAGAAGATGTAACAACTGAAAATATTTATGCACCCAACATAGGAGCACCTCGATACATAAAGCAAATACTAACAACCATAAAAGGGGAAATCGACAGTAACATTCACAGTAGGGGACTTTAACACCCCACTTTCACCAATGGACATATCGTTCAAAATGAAAATAAATAAGGAAACACAAGCTTTAAATGACACATTAAAGAAGATGGACTTAATTAATATTTATAGGACATTCCACCCAAAAACAACAGAAAACACTTTCTTCTCAACTGCTCATGGATCAGTCTCCTGGATAGATCATATCTTGGGTCACAAATCAAGCCTTGGTAAATTTAAGAAAATTGAAACCGTATCAAGTATCTTTTCTGACCACAACACTATGAGACTAGATATCAATTACAGGAAAAACATCTGTAAAAATTACAAACACATGGAGGCTAATCAATACACTACTTAATAACAAAGAGATCACTGGAGAAGTTAAAGAGGAAATCAAAAAATACCTAGAAACAAATGAAATGAAAACACGATGACCCAAAACCTATGGGATGCAGGAAAAGTAGTTCTAAGAGGGAAGTTTATAGCAATACAATCCTACATTAAGAAACAAGAAACATCTCAAATAAACAACCTAACCTTACACCTAAAGCAATTAGAGAAAGAAGAAAAAAACAAACAAACAAACAGAAAAACCCAAAGTTAGCAGAAGGAAAGAAATCATAAAGATCAGATCAGAAATAAATGAAAAAGACATGAAGGAAACGATAGCAAAGATCAATAAAACTAAAAGCTCGTTCTTTGAGAAGATAAACAAAATTGATAAACCGTTAGCCAAACCCATCAAGAAAAAATGGGAGAAGAACTCAAATCAATAGAATTAGAAATGGAAAAGGGGAAGAAACAACTGACACTGCAGAAATACAAAGTATCATGAGAGATTACTACAAATAATTATATGCCAATAAAATAGACAACCTAGAAGAAATGGACAAATTCTTAGAAATGCACAACCTTCCGAGACTGAACCAGGAAGAAATAGAAAATATGAACAGACAAATCACAAGCCCTGAAATTGAAACTGTGATTAAAAATCTTCCAACAAACAAAAAGCCCAGGAACAGATGGCTTCACAGGCAAATTCTATCAAACATTTAGAGAAGAGCTAACACCTATCCTTCTCAAACCTTCTAAAATATAGTAGAGGGCGGAACACTCCCAAACTCATTCTATGAGGCTACCATCACCCTGATACCAAAACCAGACAAAGATGTCACAAAGAAAGAAGACTACAGACCAATATCTTTGATGAACATAGATGCAAAGATCCTCAACAAAACACTAGCAAACAGAATCCAACAGCACATTAAAAGGATCATACACCATGATCAAGTGAGGTTTATCTCAGGAATGCAAGGATTCTTCAATATATGCAAATCAATCAATGTGATACAGCATACTAACAAATTGAAGGAGAAAAAAACATGTGATCATCTCAATAGATGCAAAGAAAGCTTTTGACAAAATTCAACACCAATTTATGATAAAAAGTCTCCAGAAAGTAGGCATAGAGGGAACATTCCTAAACATAATAAAGGCCATATATGACAAACCCACAACCAACATCATGCTCAATGGTGAAAAATGGAAAGCATTTCCACTAAGATCAGGAACAACACAAGGTTGCCCATTCTTACCACTATTATTCAACATAGTTTTGGAAGTTTCAGCCACAGCAATCAGAAACTAAAAAGAAATAAAAGGAAGCCAAATCAGAAAAGAAGAAGTATTGCTGTCACTGTTTGCAGATGACATAATACTATACATAGAGAATCCTAAAAATGCTACCAGAAAACTACTAGAGCTAATCAATGTATTTGGTAAAGTAGCAGGATACAAAATTAATGTACAGAAGTCTCTTGCATTCCTATGCACTAATGATGAAAAATCTGAAAGTGAAATTAAGAAAACACTCCCATTTACCATTGCAACAAAAATAATAAAAAATCTAGGAATAAACCTACCTAAGAAAAAAAGACCTGTATGCAGAAAATTATAAGACACTGATGAAAGAAATTAAAGATGATTCAAATACATGGAGAGATATACCATGTTCTTGAATTAGAAGAATCAACATTGTGAAAATGACTATACTACCCAAAACAATCTACAGATTCAATGCAATCCCTATCAAACTACCAGTGGCATTTTTTCACAGAACTAGAACAAAAATTTTCACAATTTGTATGGAAACACAAAAGACCCCGAATAGCCAAAGCAATCTTGAGAAAGAAAAACTGAGCTGGAGGAATCAGGCTCCCTGACTTCAGACTATACTACAAAACTACAGTAATCAAGACAGTATGGTACTGGCACAAAAACAGATATATAGATCAATGGAACAGGATAGAAAACCCAGAGATAAACCCTTGTACATATGGTCACCTTATCTTTGATAAAGGATGCAAGAATATACAATGGAGAAAAGACAGCCTCCTCAATAAATGGTGGTGGGAAAACTGGACAGCTTCATGTAAAAGAATGAAATTAGAACAGTCCCTAACACCATACACAAAAATAAGCTCAAAATGGATTAAAGACCTAAATGTAAGGTGAGACGCTATAAAACTCTTAGAGGAAAACATAGGCAGAACACTCTATGACATAAATCACAGCAAGATCCTTTTTGACCAACCCCCTAGAGAAATGGAAATAAAACCAAAAATAAACAAATGGGACCTAATGAAACTTAAAAGCTGTTGCACAGCAAGGGAAACCATAAACAAGATGAAAAGACAACCCTCAGAATGGGAGAAAATATTTGCAAATGCAACAACTAACAAAAGATTAATCTCCAAAATGTATAAGCAGCTCATGCAGCTCAATATCAAAAAAAAGAAACAACCCCAACCAAAAATGAGCAGAAGACCTAAATAGACATTTCTCCAAAGAAGATATACAGATTGCCAACAAACTCATGAAAGAATGCTGAACATCATTAATCATTAGAGCAATGCAAATCAATACTACAATGAGATATCATCTCACACAGCTCAGAATGGCCATTATCAAAAGTCTACAAACAATAAATGCTGGAGAGGGTGTGGAGAAAAGGGAACCCTCATACACTGTTGATGGGAAAGTAAATTGTTACAGCCACTATGGAGAACAGTATGGAGGTTCCTGAAAAAAACTAAAAATCAAACTGCCATACGAACCAGCAATCCCACTACTGGGCATATACCCTGAGAAAACCATAATTCAGAAAGAGTCATGTATCACAATGTTCATTGCAGCTCTATTTACAATCACCAGGACATGGAAGCAACCTAAGTGTCCATCAACATATGAATGGATAAAGAAGGTGTGGCACATATATACAATGGAATATTACTCAGCCATAAAAAGAAACGAAATTGAGTTATTTGTAGTGAGGTGGATGGACTTAGAGTCTGTCATACAGAATGAAGTAAGTCAGAAAGAGGAAAACAAATACCATACGCTATAGCACACATATATATGGAATCTAAAAAAAAAAATGGTCATGAAGAACCTAGGGGCAAGACAGGAATAAAGATGCAGACCTACTAGAGAATGGACTTGAAGACACAGGGAGGGGGAAGGGTAAGCTGTGACAAAGTGAGAGAGTGGTGGTGTATATATGGACATATATACACTACCAAATATAAAATAGATAGCTAGTGGGAAGTAGACACATAGCACAGGGAGATCAGCTCAGTGCTTTGGGACCACCTAGAGGGGTGGGATAGAGAGGGTGGGAGGGAGGGAGACACCAGAGGGAAGAGATATGGGAACATATGTATATGTATAACTGATTCACTTTGTTATAAAGCAGAAACTAACACACAATTGTAAGGCAATTATACTCCAATAAAAATGTTAAAAAAAAAAAAATAAAGAACACAGCCCAGGGAGTAAGACAGATGTGGATATGAATCCCAGCTCCACTATATAATAACTATGTACTCAAGAATTTGCTTGTCTCCTCTGAGCCTCAGTTTCCTTATCTGTTAAGAGGAATAACAATATTTATTTTAAATTGTTCTGTGAGGACTCAACAAGATAATGCAAATAAAGTGTTAGGTACAGTGTCTCATCCATAATAAGTACTCAGTACTTTTTAGCTATTGTTATTATGTCTGATGGAAAGTGGGGGTGGCATTATGATTCCCTTCACATTTTACGATTGTGATCAGATGATAAGAAAAACAGATGGAAGGGGAAAGGAAGTAACCTTTTAAGAATTCACTCTGTATTCGTCTTACTTCAGGTATGTTATCTCCTTGATACTCCCAGCCACTCCGGTGGAATAAGGATTGTTAATGCCAATTTACACATTAGAAAACTGAGTCTCAAAGAGTGTAAGTGACTCATTCAAGGGCATAGAGCTCCAGTTTTAAGATGCATTGGATGAAACATCTGTGACTGCCATAGCAAAATGCCATAGACTGAGTGGCTTAAGCAACAAAAAAGTATTTATCACAGTTCTGGAGGCTTGGAAGTCCAAGATTAGGTGCTGGTAGATTTTGATCCCAGGGAGGGCTCCCTTCTTGGCTTGCAGATGTTCACCTTCTTGCTATGCCCTCTCATGGTGACGAGAGACAGATCTCTTTCTTCCTCTTTTTATAAAGCCACCAATACTAGAGCCCCATTCTTATGATCTTATTTAAACTTAATTACCTCCTAAAAGCCCTATCTCCAAATACAGTCACACTGAGTGTAGGGCTTTGACAAATGTATTTGAGGGGGGATACAATTCAGTCCATGGCATTCATGTTCTTTGTGCTGAATCTCACTGCCATCAACACAAGATGAACCAACGTGAACAGGGTCCACTGGTAAAGTCCTTAAGAGCAGAAACTATGGATCTAATTTTCCCCAAAGCGTGAGTCTTTTTAGCCATTCTCCCTTTATTCCATCCCTTATTACTAGAGTTTCTTGATCATCCATAATATAAAATAGCTGTTGGTAAAGCAAACAGTAGGTCTGTGTCATGTGCTACCCATCCAAGAGGAGCACCCTAAGGGACAAATAATTTAAGGCAGAAGACATTCTGGACGATGAGTTTGAAAATGTCTAGCTCTTCAACATAGCCATGGGGGTTGGGAGAAGGGACAGCAGAAACTAGAGTAACAGGCTAGAATACCTACGTGGATGATCGTGTAGGAAAAGGTGGCGAATCACCCGGGAATGTGGTGGTCTGGTGCTGATAGAGTGGAGAAGAGGTTTGGAGGAAGTGTTGAGTCAAAAGGAGCCCACTGAATATGCCAAGAACTACAAATCCTGTGGCTGTGATGGAAGAAGCAAGAGATGCCCACTCAGGCTGGGTACCTGGTCTTCTTCCCAATACTTCTCTGTCCCCCGCACCTCTGTTTTTGGACCTCGACTCCAGTGGCAGGACCTCTAAACCACATTGACATTAAAATATAGAATGACTAATATTGGATCACCTGTTTGTTTTTTGTTTTTTGTTTTTGCGGTACGCAGTCCTGTCACTTCTGTGGCCTCTCCCGTTGTGGAGCACAGGCTCCAGACGTGCAGGCTCAGTGGCCATGGCTCACGGGCCCAGCTTCCTGGACAGGGGCACGAACCCACGTCCCCTGCATTGGCAGGCGGACTCTCAACCACTGTGCCACCAGGGAAGCCCTGTATTACCCTTTAATCCTGAGGGGAAAAGAACAATTTCTAGATTGTCCAGGTAAGTATCCCTAAGAGAAGGATAAAATACGGGAAGAGAATTTTTCTAGTCATCAGGAACCTCCAGCTGAATGGCAGTACTGGCAAATCAAAAGAACCCCAAATATGGATTGAAAATTCAATGGTAATTGATGGCTTTTTTCAAAGACAAAGTATGTAGTTGCCTCATTAAATTATCTTATAGTACAAGAAGTAAAGTGGCAGGACCTGAAGCCCAACACCCTGATTTCCTCTATAAGGACTCTCAACCACTTATGTGTTTTGTGAGAATAAAAGAGTTAAGAATGGAAGCACTATTCTCATCAATCATGGATGAGCATATAAATTGTGTAATATTCACATAATGGAATATTATGTATCAATATGGATTTTTTTGAGATCTCACAAACCTAATGTTAACCTCAGAAACATTGTATCTCACAAACATAATGCTGAGTGAAAAAAATGAGTACAAGTTGTATGGTTCCATTTGTATAAAGTTCAGAATTAGACAAGACTGATCTGAAAGTCAGGAGGTTGGGCACCCTTGAGGAAGGACAGGAACTGGAAAGAGGTGGGGTTTGTGGTGCTGGTAAGGTTCCATTTCTTTATCTGCCTTCTGATCACATGAGTATGTTTGCTTAAGGACAATTCATTAAGCTGTACACATGATTTGTGTGCCATTCTATTTGTTTATCTCAATTAAAATTTCTAAAATTTAAAAACACCACACTGGGTATATACTGAAAAGAGTTGAAAGCAAGGATTCAAATAGATATTTGTACACCTGTGTTTATAGTAGCATTATTCACAATAACCAAAAGAGGGAAACAACCTAAATGTCCATTGACAGATGAATGGATAAACAAAATGTGGGGCTTCCCTGGTGGCGCAGCGGTTGAGAGTCCACCTGCCGATGCAGGGGACACGGGTTCGTGTCCCGGTCCGGGAAGATCCCACATGTTGTGGAGCGGCTGGGCCCGTGAGCCATGGCCGCTGAGCCTGCACGTCCGGAGCCTGTGCTCCGCAACAGGAGTAGGCCAAAACAGTGAGAGGCCCACGTACCGCAAGAAACAAAAACAAAAACAAAATGTGGTATATCCACACAATGGAATATTATTCAGCCTTAAAAAGGAATGATATTCTGATACATGCTACACCAGGGAAGAAACTTGAAAACGTTACACTAAGTGAAATAAGCCAAACACAAAAGGAGATATATCGTATGTTTCCATTTTTATGATGCCTTAGTCAATTCTGACTTCTATGACAACATACCATCAACTTGGTGGCTTATAAAAAACAAACATTAATTTCTCACAGTTCTGGAGGCTAGGAAGTCCAGTATCAAGGTGCTAGAAAATTCAGTGTCTGATGTTCATAGTTGTCTTCTTGCTATGTCTGCACATGGCAGAAGGGACAAAGGAGCTCTCTGGAGTCCCTTTTATGAGGGCACTAATCCAGTCCATGCAGGCAGAGCCCTTATGACCTAATCACCTACCAAAGGCCCACCTCTTAATAACATCACATTGGGGATGAGAATTTCAACATATGAATCCTGGGGGGTGGCAACAAAAACATTCAGTCTATGGCATGACATACCTATGGTTGTCAAATTCATAGAGACAGAAAGTAGAATAGTGTTGACCAGGGGCTGAGGGGGGAGAGGAATGGAAATTATTACTTAACAGGTAAGGAGTTTGAGTCTGAGATGATGAAAAATTTCTGGAGACTGATAGTGGTAATGGTTGCCCAATAATGTGAATATAATTAGTGCCACTGAATTGTACATCTAAAAATGGTTAAAATGGTAAATTATACATTATATGTATTTTATCAAAATAAAAAAAATCAAAAAACAAGAAAAGAATGGAGGCACACGTCTTTCCCTTCTCTTTCAGTGGGAGCTTGCCACCCTGTCCACAGGATCCTCCAGACGAATTCCCACCGTCACTTCTTTTCAAGGCCAACAGTTTCGAATTCTCGGGATCCAACTCTGGGATGTCCTTCTGACTTTGACCAACTTCTTTATCTCGAGGCCACATGCTAAAATTTCCTTGGGCTGGTTCTATTTCACTTATAGGAGTAGAAGAAAGTATTTTGAGAGGAATCTACTTGTTTAATATGATCAGGCGATTTGAGTTATTGACCACCACACAGAAACATCTTACAAACATACATCATTCCCAGACCAATCTTCTAAAATATACCTCTTGGAATGAAAACCTTGGTAATATAGAGGGAATTCCTTGTTCCTCTGAGAAGAATACAATCCACTGAGCAAAAATTTCAGCATTTATTTATACCCCACCTATGTGTAAACAGACCTAAGACTAAAATTATTAAATGGCCAGATTCACAAAAGAATAATCTGGAAACAATAGTGAAAATACTTTAAGATATTTTATTTTCAAATAATGCCAAAACATCTATTCAACTGAGCTAACTATTCATTTACTTTTGTCTACATAATATCAAAAAGTTTGACTGAATTTTTCACTGAGCTTATTAATATTTTCACTGAATTTCCAGATGTTTTCCTTTCACATATTGGTGTCACTATATATCTTTATTTTCCCCTTACACTATCATTCCTACGTATAGTTTATTGTTGGGAGATAGCTGCAGGGCAGGACGGATATTAAAACTATATAAGATCTCATAAGATGTGAAGCTGAATATCTATTTTTAGATCAGGTAACCTTTTTATAGCTTTGGGGGAAAACATGGATAGTACTCCAGTGTGTGTGTGTGTGTGTGTGTGTGTGTATGTGTGTGTGTGTACACTGACAAGGAATTCTTCTATATTGAGAATGAGCAAAACCCTATGCCAACCATTGCAAGAAAACCCTAGAAGTTTTTTTTTTCTTTTTTTTTTTAATATATAGGTTTACAAAGGATCTTCATTTATGTACATCTCAGCCGAACTTATATACTACTTCAGGGGAATTAGTATAGAATACTGGTTAAGAAGACAGAGTTTTACTCTTCACTCTGACAATTTCCTAGCTTTCCTCAGTTTTCTCATCTGTATTACAGGGATAAAAACCACACTTTTCTTTTGGAATGCTGAGTGAGAAAGGACTTAACACAGTGACATGCTCAGTTAATGTTAGTGCTCATACTAAGAACCAGGAAACTGGGCATTTTTAATTATGAAATAACTTTCAACAAGCAGATATTCAAATATGCAGTGACATTTGAATTTTGTTGTTGTTTTGAGAAGCGACATTTCATAGGCAGATTGTGACCTGAGGGAGGCAGAGCCCAGAGCCAACAATTTTGTTTTGTTCTTAGTTTAGGCAGCAAAACAAGTATTTGGAAAAGTAGGAATCTGATAGCGTTTTGTTAATACGACTACACTATCCTACTATTTTGTTCCTTTTGAAATGATGAAATTTTCTGATTTAATTTTGATGACAATAATTCACTTGAGTTAACTCATGGTCAGTCATGTATATCTCTGTTCTCCTTTGTTGCTGCTGGTGACTCAGTTGCTCAACTACCGTCAGCTGGGGCTTTAAAAACAAGGTTTTAGTTCTTAGCTTTATCTTCTTATGGTCCAACTGGATGGCATGAACTTGCTTGACGTTAAGAGACAAAATGTATTTTCCTAAACAAAATATCTAAGATTCAGGTTCCCGAGTGTCATGGAGGTTCCAGGTCCTTGGTTTAGGACCTGTAAAATCCCTACCCACCGCTGGAGCAACTCCTTTTATGGGAATGTCTCTGGTTACTTGGCTCTTTGCCTCTTCTAGTTCCTAGAACAAAGAACGTCAGGATTCACAGGCAAGCATATGTCCTTCTGTCTAGCTCTCAAATTATAAGTCCATTATTCTACTGCACAAGAAGAAATTGTTCCAAATTAAATCAAGACTAGCTTGCAAGAATCCTGCTTGGTTGTGTCTCTAACGATTTCCAGACTAATAAGCAACACGTAGATGGCTCAATACAATTCTCAGTGTCCCAAAGCATATTAATTTTTTTGTCAAAGAACTAGATCTTTGCCTGAGCTTTTTCCCCTGCCCCAGGTCTTCAAACTCTCCAAAAATTGTACCCTTTGGAAATATATGTGTTATATTGTTATTTTTCCATAACTGGAGTTTTAGTTTTCAAATAGTTCAAATTATAATAAAGAATTTATTTTAAATAAACATCCAAACTTTTGTCTTTGTATCTCCGTCACCTAAGTGAGCACAGTATTTTAGAGTTTAGGAAGTTTCCTTAACTTGGTTATAACTCTAAGAATCATAAACTGAATTTTTATAGACATCTTGTTTGATCTATTTTGCTTCTTGAGTTAATTTTTTTTCTAATTCACAAAAGTAGCAAATTCTCGTAAATATTTCAGATATCACAGTTATATATAAAGTTAATTATTTGGTATTGTTCTAGATCTCTTCCTATGCACATAATCAATCCGAATATGAGGATATATTCCTTACAAATTTGTTTATCTTTCCTATTTTCCCCTCCTTCATCCTATAGCCCCTTCCCATACCCTACCTCTCAATTCAGCCAGTTATGCATATTTCATGGTCTTTTTCTTCAGGAAATTTTGTGTGTGTGTGTGTGTGTGTGTGTGTGTGTGTGTCAAGGATAAAATAAATGGCCCTAAGACAGTTTCCTTTAGTCTTTTATACTAATTTTAACTCATATAAGGGGCTTCCTTGGTGGCGCAGTGGTTGAGAGTCCGCCTGCCAATGCAGGGGACACGGGTTCGTGCCCCGGTCCGGGAAGATCCCACATGCCGCGGAGCGGATGCGCCCGTGAGCCATGGCCGCTGAGCCTGCGCGTCCAGAGCCTGTGCTCCGCAACGGGAGAGGCCACAACAGTGAGAGGCCCGCGTACCGCAAAAAACAAAAACAAAAACAAAAACAAAAAAAAACAAGTTATCTAGGTACCTTTGAAAAAACTAGCGAAAAAGAGAGAATTTTTGAGGTCCATTAAATGAGAGAGCACAATTCTACCCCAAACTAAAGGATGGAAATCTGGGGAATTTGTGAGAGTGAAGAGGGGGATTCCTACCTTCCAAGCTCAGTGCCAAGACTTCCCAGGGTAATTGCATGAGTTTACCTAAGAAAACAGGGCTTTAAACAAGAGCTCCATACTTCTTGTAATTCTACATGAATTCCTCTACCCTACATGTGCAAGGGAAGCAGAAATACACCAGTTTCAAATGTTTATTCCTGGCTTGGAATATAAGTGATCAGTGTTGACAGTGATGGACTGAAGATTAGATCTTTCTGCTACATGTGGGGCAGTAACCAGTGAAGGTGGACCAGGACCTCAATGCAGCTGTGGCTGAATTGTTCATAAAATAAACAGGATAGGGTTTGGAATACGATTTAAATAGATACAAAGAAAAGATGCTTCAAATATATCTGAGATGTCTGTTGGGATGGTCTCCAAAACATGAGGAAAATTTGGGGATGTAGTTCATTTTTCGTAACAGAAAAGGGATCATACTGTGCCTTATTTTTCTATGCATTGGTTTTTCAATCATTCTGGAGCTCTTTCCATGAAGTCTATTCTGTTTCATAGTTAAATAGTATTTTGTGATGGACATACAATTATTTATTTAGCCTTTTCCTTATTGGTAAACATTTAGATTATCTCTAATGTCTGCTTTTGCAAGTATGGTTGCATTGTGTATTTCTACCTGTAGGATTTCTAGAAGTGAAATTACTATACCAATGGATTGAATATTTTAAATTGTGTTAGCTTTGAGAATCTCCTAATGTTCTGTATTATTACACATTTCTCCCTGCTTTTATTAACATTCTATATTATCAGAATTTTAATGTTTTGTCAATTTAATGTACAAAAAAGTTACCTTAGTATTGTTTTATTAACATACATCTGTCATTATGAGTTTAAAGGTTTTTCCATGTTTTTTCAGCCTTTAATATCTCTCTGCAGTGAATCACTTCTATTTTTTTCTCATTTTTATATATTTTGTTATTCTATAGATAGGAGTTATTTCTGTATAAGAGAGAGTAAGAGTTTATAAAATATATGTAGAATATACTTTTCCAACTTACATAATATATATTTATAATAGATGTTATCTATCTCATTATTTTATATTCATACACCTATAAATATTATAATTAAATATGTATTAAATACTTAAATAAACATCAAAAATGAATATATGGATATTCATATATCTGAGATAAAATTGTCTTTAATTTTTTTTAGATTTTGTTTATAGGATCTTTTACAGAGTAGGCACTTTTCAATTTTGACAATTTGTCAATATTTTTTCTCTTCTGCTTTCCTGACATTCACGTTATACTCAGACAGTTCTCATCCCCTATTTTTTAAGTATTTTTATAATTTTATTTCTTACAGACTTTTTAAAAAAAATGTGATATAATATAATGTCCTAATTCTATTTGTTCCCAAATACATAGCTAACTATCACTATTCTTGCAAAGTTTTTCCCTTCCACTGATTCAAAGCACCACTTTTATTAGATACTGAATTATCATCTAGAAGTGCATGTGTTTCTGGGTCTCTTTTGCCTGTACTTGACTATATAATTTAATCGCTGTTACTTAGAATATATTTTGATGTCTGACAAAGCAAGTCTCTTTTCATTATTATTATATTACCAAATTTTCTTGAGTCTTTTTCAAGAGAAACTGAGAGTCAACTCACTAGTTAGAATTTATAGACTAATATTCAGGAGAATTAGCATCTCTGCACTATTATGTTTTACCCTTCAAGACAGGGTATAACTGTTCATTTATTAACATATTCTCTTTTATCTTTCAATAACGACAATTTTAGTACATATAGGTTTAGTGTTTTCCATATATTTTACCTTTTTCATTATTTAAATTACTTTTTCTTAGTGGTTACTCCTAGATTATAAGAAAGCTATTGATTTATGTGTGTTTAACTCTTTTTTAAGTTACAAATGCATAATTCTTTGCAGTCTAGGCTTTATTCTTCCAAGGTAAATCCACTTCTGGAGCCAGGTGAAGAAAGTGTTACACAATGTAAAGAGTGATCAATTGATGTCAAATGCTGCTGAGAGAACAGAGAAAAAGGACTGAAGGATGCCATTGAACTTGGCCAGATGAGCGTTTTGGTGATCTTGTCAAGAGTGGCTTCCAAAGAGAAGTGGAAATAAGAATCTGAGTGGAGAGTTTGGGGAGAGAATGGGGTTTGAATAAGTGGAGACAACTTGATGAATTTTGTTTTAAAGAAAGAAAGAAACCTGATGGGAACCAGGAGATCTGGAATGGGTTTATTTTTCTTAGCTGACTGCTATTCAGCCTATTGTGTCTCATCACATTGGTAAGAAATTGGTGGGATAGGCAAGAGAGAGGAGATTCAGACTTGACTAGCAGGAGGAGGGGGAAATCCACTGCACAACTAAATAATGGCTTGGACTTTGAAAAAAGAAGACCTTATCCATTTAGCCAGAATACAGGATACAAAAATAGACAAGTTGATAGGTTTGGTGAAGGGAAAATAAAGTAGTTCTTCTAACTGCTTCTAGTTTCTTTCACTGTTTTACTGACTTGATTTTTCATATTTAGGATTTTAATTCATCTGGAATTATGTTATGGTTCAAGTTAGGGGATCACCTGTTATATTTGTCCAGGTAGACAGTTACCTGTTTCCATACCATATTTTCCCTGATACTTAGCAATGCCACCTTTGTCCTAGAGGAAGCTCCCTCATCTTTGAAGGCTTGTTGCTAAGTTCTCTATTCTATTCTTCTAGTCTATTTGTGGCAAATTGCACTGCTTTAATTATTATAGCATTATTGTAAGTCTTCATAATTGGTAAAATAAAAGGTTTGCTTAAGATATTTTTACATAACTTGTAAAACAAAACTTTGTTTATTTTTCTACCAGATTGTCTTATTTTTAGTCATCTAAGTATTGTCTGTATCCACATATATATTTTCCCTTCTTATTTTTAGTATTATTTAATAATACTCTCTTTTTACCTTGATGAAACTTGCTGGAGGATTTTCCATTGTTTAGTTTTGCTTCTGGTTTTGACTTTTTGCTTTTTAGTCTAGTCAATAAAACACTTTTCAATTTCATTTAATGTCTATTTTTATCTGTTTTTCTCTGTTTTTTCCATTTTCATTAATTTTTAACTTTAAAAAATTCTCTTAGAAATACCTTCCTTCCTTCTAAGGGGAAATTTTTAAATGACTTAAAATTAAATTATAAAAAAAAATAAAATCAAATTACGAAGGTGAGCATGATTTCTTCTTTCACTATATATATATATATTTATATATTTATATATCAAATCATCACATTGTACACTTTAAATATCTTTTGATTTTGTCAATTATACCCAATAAAATAATGAAATGAAAGCAAAATAAAATAATGAAATGAAAGCAAAAAAGTAAACATGATTCCAAAATAGTAATAAAGAAAATGCCTCATGTCAAGAGCAATTTTTAAAAAATTCTCCTGGTGGGCAAGTGGGCTTTATTACATTGAATCATGTTAGTCAATAAGTCCACAATGAGCCTATGTACAGATGGCTTTCTATTGTATGATTTGAGGAGCAACAAAAATAATCTTTTTCCAAAAATATCTCCTTCGATACCTAAACTTGGCATTGCTCCCTATTCCTATGCAGATAATATTCAACTATGAGGTTCTTGGTAATTGGATTCCAATACCAAGAACCTTTGTTCTTCTCAGCAAAGGTTCTCAGACTTCAACATTTCATAACAGTGAATGAGGAAGCTGGATTAAAATGCAGATTCAGAAGATTTAACAAGGGGCCCAAGAATTTGAAATTTAAATAGTCATCCCAGTTGATTATGATACCAGTTATCCTAGGACCTCACTCTGAAAAATACTGCTGTAGAAGATGAAAGGTTAGCCAATCCTTAACCTGAGTTCTCTCCCTGTTAACATTTCAGCACCTGACTTTCCATTAGTTTATAGTATACAAAGGACAGGGAAATCTCAGAGAAAGAAGGCATTAGAGTGATAACATTGAACAGGAACAGTTCTGATGGCTCCAGACGAAGAAAGGATACAAGTTATTTGCGTCTTGGACAGCACTGGCCAATAGAATGTTCTTCAATGATAGAAATGTTTTATTTGCACACTCTCCAATATAGTAGTCACTGGTCCCATGGCTTTTCAGCCCTTGAAATGTGGCTAGTCCAACTGAGTAACTGAATTTTAAATTTTCTTTAATTTTAATTAATTTTAATTTTAACCTATATAAGACACATGTGACAGTGGCTACCTTAGCCAATAGCACAGGGCTGCAGCTCTGCCTAAGGCTGGAAGAAGGATTTAGCAAAAAGAAAGTAAATTATACAATTTCTAATTTACAATTTTCCAAAGGTCAGCTTTGTTATTTAAGATCACAGTATCAAATCTTGATATCATGCTACCAGAGAGAGTTGTAAAATTGGTAAAATGTATTTTACTAATAGTTCCTCTATCACACTGCCAGTCAAATAAATTACCTTCAATACAGAAACCATTGAAGTGTATTTTCAAGAAATCTTAGTGACAGTTTGGCAAATGATAGGCAGAAGAAAATATATTGGTGGTAAATATCCTTACTACACTCTTCAAAGTCTTTCAAGCTAAATTTTCAGTGGACATTGAAAATTTTATTGAGTTTTTAAAATTGAAAAAGATTTTTGAATGAGGAAACTTTATTAGTAATGGTAGTTAACACGGTTATGGAACACCAACTACATGACAAGGAGCACATTAAGTATTCAACATGTGTTATTTAATTTAATCCAGACAACACCATTAGAAATGCATTGTTATTAATCACACTTTGAGATAAGAGAATTGAAAATCAGGGAAGTTAAGAAACCTACACAAAGTGGCAGGCAAACCTACACAAACAACTATTTACAGAACAACTATTGATGAGAATGACCTGAAGACTAGCAGGATAGATTTTTCACAACTAAAGGGATAAAAAAGAAATCACAACAAGATGGGTAGGAGGGACAGAGATGAGTTTAGCTAAGGCCCACTCTTTTAGGTAAGCAACACACAAAGGGGAGGATAATTGTATTATTGAATTCAGTTTGCTAATATTTTGTTCACGATTTTTACATCTATGTTCATCAGTGATATTGGCCTATAATTTCCTTTTTTCTGTGGTTCTCTGTCTGGTTTTTGTATCAAGGTGATGCTAGCCTCGTAAAATTAATTCAGAAGCATTTCTTTCTCTGCAGTTTTTTTGGAATATTTGAGAAGGATACTTTTTTTGTTTTGTTTTGTTTTTTTGCTGTACGCGGGCCTCTCACTGCTGTGACCTCTCCCGTTGTGGAGCACAGGCTCCAGATGCGCAGGCTCAGTGGCCATGGCTCACGGGCCCAGCCGCTCTGCGGCATGTGGGATCTTCCCGGACCGGGGCACGAACCCGTGTCCCCTGCATCGGCAGGCGGACTCTCAACCACTGCGCCACCAGGGAAGCCCAAGGATACGTTTTAACTCATTTAAATGTTTGGTAGAATTCACCCGTGAAGCCATCTGATCCTGGATTATTGTTTGTTGATAGTTTCTTTCTTTTTTCTTTTTTAATTTTAAATTACAGATTCAATTCTATTACTGGTAATCAGTCTGTTCATATATTCTACTTCTCCCTATTTCAGTCCTGGGAGATTGTACCTTTCTTAGACTTTATCCATTTATCCTAGGCTGTCCATTTTATTGGTACATAATTGTTCATAGTAATTTCTTATGTTCCTTTATATTTCTGTGTTTTCAGTTGTAACTTCTCCTTTTTTATTTCTGATTTTACTAATTTGGGCCCTCTCTCTTTTTTGCTTGATGAGTCTTGCTAAAGGTTTATCAGTTTTGTTTATCTTTTCAAAGATGGTTTGGAAGAATTACTATTTTTAAATGACCATACTTGCCAAAGCAAACTACAGACCCAATGCATTTCCTATCAAAATACCAATTGTATTTTTCACAGAAGTAGAACAAATAATTCTAAAATTTGTATGGAAATGTGAAAGACCCCAAATAGGCAACACAATCTTGATAGAGAAGAACAAAGCTGGAAGTATCATGCTCCCTGATTACAAACTACACTGCAAATCAAATCAGTATGGTACTTGCACAAAAGACAGACATATAGGTCAATGGAACAGACTAAAGAGCCCAGAAATAAACCCATGCTTATATAGTCAATTAATCCACAACAAAGGAGGGAAGAATATACCATGGGGAAAAGATAATTTCTTCAATAAATGGTTTTTGGAAAACTGAACAGTTAAATGCAAAAGAATCAAACTGGGCTACTCTCTCACCCATGCACAGAAATAAATTCAAAATGGATTAAAGACTTAAATGAAGACCAGAAAGCAAAAAAATTCTAGAAGAAACCATAGGCAGTATGCTCTTTTACATTTGACTTAGCAGTGTTTTTTTGAATATGTCTCCTCAAGCAAGGGAAACAAAAGCAAAAATAAACTAATTGGACTACATCAAACTGAAAAGCTTTGCACAGGGAAGGAAATTATCAACAAAACAAAAAGGCAGCCTACAGAATGGGAGAAAATATTTACAAACAAGATATCTTACAAGGGGTTAATATCCAAAATATATAAAGAACTGATACAACTCTACATTTAAAAGAAAAATAACCTGATCAAAAAATGGGCAGAGGACATGAATAGACATTTTTTTTCTCAAAGAAGACATACTGATGGCCAACAGAAACGTGAAAAAATGTTCAGCATCACTAATCATCAGGGAAATGCAAGTCAAACCACAATGAGATATCACCTCTCATCTGTCAGCATGGCTAGTATCAAAAAGAAAACAAATAACAAGTGTTGGTAAGGATGTGGAGAAAAGGGACTCCTTGAGAGTTTGAGAGCTGGGGAAAGCTGACCTTCAAGAGTGGAAAAAAATTGGAGCTTCTGAGGGCAATTCTGAGGTAGGAAATGAGGAGGAGAGATGAGATTGGGGAAGGAGAAGAGAGAAGGGCCACTGAGTTTTATGAGGGTGGGCCAACATGGATTAAAGGGCCAGTTAGTCCCGTGTGATTGGTAGGACCTTGTGGTTTTAATTAGCCACACCCTTTGTGCAATTTTGTTACTTTGCTGCAGTATAAACTCTGCCCTCTCTCCACCTGCCTCTCTTTAAATTTTATTACATCTTACTAAATTCATTAATGTTTGCAGGAGTGTTTTTTGTTTTCTTTTGGGGGGGAAAAAACAAACAAACTTAGTTTCAATTCTCTGCTAGCTCAGAAACCTGGAAGTAAAAAGAATGCAAACATCTCCTCCTGACTCACCTTCCACTCCAGTAATTCATGTTACATTGTATTTAGAATTTTCTCAGGGCATAGAATTTGGGGTTCAAGTCTATTTTAGCTTGCTCTTGGGGAGCAGGAAGGCCTCAGCTGAGATCCATATAACATTTTAATTAAGTATATATTTATTGTTATTAAGTAGAATGGGATAGATATCTGACTGCTGGCCCTAAATCCTCCCACAAGTGGATGCAGAATGAGTCTTTTCTAACAGCATGAGATGCAACTGTCAGAAGACACCCAAAGTTTATCTAGCTCAATTTTCCCTTTGATACTTGAATTCCTCTTAAAACTTCCCTACTGTGATCATCTGGGGTTTTTTTCCCCTGAACTCTTCCAGTAGCATAGAACTCAGTAACACCTGAAGCAGTATATTTCACCTAAGAAACTTGGCTTCTACTCATAATCATATTTTTATTTTTTGGATCCATATTGAATGATTGAAGTTTCTGGTCTATATGACTGTCAGTAACTTCTGACTCTTCCCCCCTCCTACTCTAGTTAACACATTCCAAATTCCATCAACCATTTCTCTCAGGACGTTTTGTGAGGATTTTAGTGATCCTGATTACATTCCTTGGAATAATTTTCAGTCTTTCTATAACCTTCAAAGTATGATGCCCAGATTCACCCATAAGTTCTGAAATGCTTTGAACAGCACAGTGTAGATCTGGGTTATCACCCCAATCTCTATGGATACATCAATCAAGTAACATAATCTAAGTTTTGGTTTAGTCGTTCTTCGACAGCCATATCAAATGGCTTAAGGGTAATGTCAGTTTTTACCTGTGTTGCTACTTAATCCTCATTTTGAATCTGACTTTTTTTTTTTGCACTTTAAAAGTGAATCTTAATAGCACAATGGAAAAAGAATGAACATCAAAGTTAGAAAATAACCCGTATGCATCCAGTCTACATCATATATTAGCCCTGTGACCTTAAGAAAGTTACTTAACCTCTCTGAAACTCAGTTTCAGTGTTTCAATAAGAGTATGATAATGTCTAGAGGTTTAGTTTTGTTGTTAGACTCAAAAAAATAACATATGTAAAATAACCAACATGATGTCAAAAGTATAGATATCTTCTGTTTGGGGCAGCATGTTATCTTTGTCCATGGTCAAGTTCATCAACATCTTTCATCGATAATTTTATAATTCAGTGAATTAGCTCTTCCTCCCAGATTTCAGCCTCTATGACATGTAACACACTTTCAAATTTTTCATCTAGGTTATTGATAATAATGCTAATAGGACAAAGCAAATAGTGATGTTTTCGTAAAAGGAAACTTCCAAATTTATGTTAATTCATCTTTTACTGATCGGAAAAATGTAGGCAAAATAAGATATCTAAAATTCAGTGAAGCACAAAGGACTTTTCATGCACAAGATGGTCATATAAAGACTGGATGTTATAATATGAGGTAGAATCCAAATGCTTCCCAGAGATTATCTCATTTAATGCTCGTAGAAACCCTTTGTAGTAGTTTAAGAAGGTATCACTGTCCCCATTTTACAGATGAGCTTTAAAAAGGCCACACAAATAACAAGTAATTCATATATTTTCCTCAATAATTGCAGATCTTTATTTCAATTACCCACTCTAGAATATTACCTAGAATATGCAAAGGTTTGTAGTTTATTACATCTACTTCCTCCACATAGAAAAATTAATTCAATGAGCATCTACTTATGCCTGACGTTGCCCTAGGGTATAGAGGAAAGCAGCAAACAAAGGTCTGTGCATGTTCTCATAGGTATTTGAGTGGAATTGAAAGCAAGAAAAAAATAAATAAAAATGACAAATGATGATAGCTAATAAAAAAGAGAAAAATATCATATATTAACACATATATGTGGAATCTAGAAAAATGGTACAGATGAACTGGTTTGCAAGGCAGAAATGGAGACACAGACGTACAGAACAAACATATGGACACCAAGGGAGGAAAGGGGGTGGGGTGGGTGGGATGCATTGGGAGATTGGGATTGACATATATATACTAATATGTATAAAATAGATAATTAGTAAGAAACTGCTGTATAAAAAAATAAAATTCAAAAAAAAAGAAAATATGGGAACATATGTATATGTATAACTGATTCACTTTGTTATAAAGCAGAAACTAACACACCATTGTAAAGCAATTATACTCCAATAAAGATGTAAAAAAAAAAAAAAGAATTGATGGAAGTGAGAAATTGGGATTGACATATATACACTAATATGTATAAAATAGATAACTAACAAGAACCTGCTGTATAAAAAAATAAAATAAAAAAGAAATAGAAAATAAAGAATTGATGGACGTGATGATCCTTTAAATAAGAGTGGTTGGGAAAACTCTTTGATAAGCCGCCATCTGGGCAGAAACATGTAGAAGCTGAGAATCTGCTGCATCCCAGGCAGTGGGATTAGCAAATTCAAAGGTGCCAAAGCAGAAGCATGCTTGCGTTGCTTAAGGAACAGCAAAAAAGTGAGACGAGGGTGGAGTGAATGACGGAGTTGTGGTTGGGGTAGTAGATAGGTCAGATAGGCGGGGGACCGCAGCAGGCAGGGACTTCTAAGCAATGAGATAAAATATGGATTAACCATCAGAGGGACTTGAACAAAGGAGTCACATGATCTAACCCATATTTTAAAAGGCTCACTCTGGCTGCTGTGGTCAACGTGAACTGTAGGAGCAAGGGTAGAATAAGGGAGATCAGTGAGTAGCTACTGCAATAATCCAGGCAAGACTTCATGTTATCCAGACTAGAGTGATAATGATGGTGACGATGAAAAGCGCTCTGATTTTCGGATATTTTGAAAGCAATGCCTCTGTATTTGCAGTGGTATTACATGTAGGATGTGAGAAAAAGAAAATCATCAAGAATGACTTTGTCCTGGATAACAGGAAGAATGGAGTTACCCATTATTAAAGCTGGGAATCTGTGGAAGGAATCACAGAGTTTAAGACTTAAAATCAGGAGTTCATTTTGGACATACTGAGTTTTGGATGCCTATTACATATTCCACCTGGAAACTATGAGAAAGTTTCTGCATAGGGGTCTAGAATTCAAGTCTGGAGAGGTCTGGGCTACAGAAAAAAAACTGAGGCTGTCCAGAGGATAGGTGTTATTTAAGGCCACAGGAGTGGATGTGGTCACCGTGAATGAGAAGAGATAGAGAAGAAAGGATGAAAGACAGAATGAGCAAAACTCCCACACTTGCTAACATCTAGAAGGTAATAGGAAGAAAGTAACCGTGAGTGAAATTATTTGTATCACAAGCAATTTCTTAATACCATTGACAGTACTGCTTTGATCCCATCAGCCAGTATTCCTAGCACTCAATGCCAGAATACTTGAACTTGTTTAGAGAAGTTGGATGCTCTTAGAATTAGTCACCCATCTTGGCGTAATGCAACTGGGAACATTCTCTTGAAAGTTAGACTGCAAAGCATGCTTCACTGCTCAGGCTGCCTCAGCAAGAGCAACTCGGGCTGTGTTTAGCTTTGACCCTTCATTCATCTCAAATCCTTGTTTTAGCTAAAACCAAGCTCTTATTCATCATCCCTGCCACCCATTGAGCAGAGCTCCTGGATGTGTAATTCCCAGGAGACAAAGAATAGAAATAAACATTCTGGTTCATAAGTTTATAAACAATCCACTGTCGTGTTAAAGGCTAAATACATTTAGACATGTGTGGTCACACTGCTTTTTGTTTGCCAATCTCATTTTATATAACCTGGACCAACAAAACCAACAAGAGGGGAAACACAGGTATAAGGTCAATTCAAGGGTTCAACAAAGTGCTCAAAATGATGGGATCAGCAGATAAAATGTTTCATAGGTTGCTAAGATACATTAATCTCAGAAAAGAATCAGAATTAAGTTCTTGTTAAGAGGTTTATTATTCCCTATCCTGATGCTTTGACAGAGATAGTCTATAGGAATCTTAGCTTAGCAATTATATGGCTGTTATAATTGGGAGAAAGTTAGAAAAGTGGTTTTAACAAAAAGATAATAGCTTAAGAATTTGAGAAGTCACTTGGGGAGAGTTGGGTCATCTTGAAATTGTTTTAGGCATGTTTCAGCTGTTTAGAAGATTTTCTCTTTGTAAAAGAAAAGAAATAAAACTAAGCATCAGTATTCTTCTAGGTGGTTTTGTACCTGATAAGCTACTAATGGTTGAGTAAAGCAATCACAAAATCCATTTAATTATTAAAAAATGGCATTAACAGGGCTTCCCTGGTGGCGCAGTGGTTGGGAGTCCGCCTGCCGTTGCAGGGGACACGGTTCGTGCCCTGGTCCAGGAAGATCCCACATGCCGCGGAGCGGCTGGGCCCGTGAGCCATGGCCGCTGAGCCTGCGCGTCCAGAACCTGTGCTCCGCAATGGGAGAGGCCACAACAGTGAGAGGCCCGCGTACAGCAAAAAAAAAAAAAAAAAAAAAAAAAAATGGCATTAACAAATCTTGTTATCATTTGTCCTCTGAGAAAAATTCAGTTTTGCATGTTTCACGTACTGTTATTCACTTCAAGCTATCTGATTTACTTTTTACTTGGTAAAGGGAAAAGATGCAGTTTCAAACTTCAATCATTCCAGGCAGTGTCAATAGAAAAAATAAAAATATGCAACCATATTGAGTATTTTGAAATTTTTTTGTAAATTTTTACTTTTGTAGAAACTTATTGAAAAGGATGTAAAACCAAGACCTCTCATATACCCTTTACTCAGATGTAATTATTTACAACTTGCCCCATTTGCTAGTAATTTATTCTCTTTCTCTAGTTCTCTCTATTGATAGATGAGAGATGCAGGGGGAGGAGAGAGGAGTGAGATGTGTGTGCATTTCATTTGAGAGTAAGTTGCAGACATGGGGACATTTTATCCCTAATGTTTCAGTGTATATTTCCTGAGAACTAGGACATTCTCATGCATAATCATGATGCAAAATCAAGATATTTAACACGTATACAATATTATTATCTAATCCACAATCCATATTTAAAGCGTGTCAAGTCTGCAAAAAAGTAAATAACCATATATAAAAACTGTAAGCTTTTACCAATCCAGGATCCATTCTAAGAGGACACATTACCTTTAGACATGATGTCTTTTTAATCTCCTTTAATCTGGAATATTTCCTCAGTCATTATTTGTCATAGATGATCTTGACATTTTTGAAGAATACAGACCATGGCTGTGAATAACAAAGAGAGAGGTAAATATGATATACATGGATCTACATAGACAGTGGCTGTAGCCACTGAGAGGGACTCTGAATAACGATACTCCAGTAACCGTGTGCACACCTAGCACACAGATCTTGGTTTCTAAATACCATTTCCTACTACAAGAAGCCAGGGGTCCTTGGAGAAATGGCTGGTTTGGGCACTGAAGCTTATATTCTACTGAGAGCAGTAAAAATAAATAAGAGATAGGGCTTCCCCGGTGGTGCAGTGGTTGAGAGTCCGCCTGCCGATGCAGGGGACACAGGTTTGTGCCCCGGTCCGGGAAGATCCCACATGCCGCGGAGCGGCTGGGCCCGTGAGCCATGGCCGCTGAGCCTGCGCATCTGGAGCCTGTGCTCCGCAACAGGAGAGGCCACAACAGTGAGAGGCCCGCGTACCGCAAAAAAAAAAAAATCGTAAATAAATAAGAGATAAGGAAATTATGCAAGGTAATTCTAGATTGTGAGAGGTGTTATAATGAAATAAGGATATGACAATAAGAGAGGTCAACTTTTGTTATGGTGGATAGAAAAGGACTCACTGAGTAAGAACCTGAGACCCAAAGAAGGAAAAAAGGTCAGCCATGTGGAGATTATGGGGAAAGAATTCTAGGCATAAAGAACAGAAAGAAGAAGACTCTTAGATGGAAAGTGTTTTGCTGGAGCAGAGTACTGTGCACTACTAGGGAGTGGCGGGGAGTGGGTGCCGGGGTATGCGGAGGAGAATGTGAATCTGATGTTAGACGAGGTTGGAAAAATAGGCATGAGCTGGTAAACCAAGCAATTCCAATTTTATTCTGGGTGCAAAGGGGAAGTCTTGGAAAGATTTAACGTGGGTAGTGACATGACCTGACTCACAGGTTACAAAAAGCTCACTCAACTGCTTTGTGAAAAATCAGAAAGAGTTTGAGAATGGAAACAAAGAGACCAGATAGGAGACTACTGTGAAAATTAAGACAAGAAATAGTGGTGGCCTGAACCAGTGGTGTCAGTCAAGATGAAAAGATCTGGGTGAATTCAGATTACATTTTGCAGTTACAAACACCAGGATTTATGTTAGAATGAATGTGTGAGGTGGCTGATGAAAGGCATAGGGGAAAGGGTGATGTCCAGGTTTCTATTTTTGGATCACGCTTAGAGAAGAAGATCCACTGCTCCATTCTGAGCACCATACGCTGAGATGTGTTTTAGACACCAAATGGAAATATCAAATAAACAGGGAAATTTACAAATTCTAAAGTCCTACGGGGTTCTTCTTACCTTTTTACGAGATTAAAATATAATACTTAAATGAAAACATCTGCATCATTTCGTCAAAATTGAAAAATTAAAGGAAATCTTAGTCACCTTTAGATATTCTGCAAATTTAAAGAGCACTGTATGCTTAAGAAAGATGAAATATTGAGATTACCTAGAATGACTTAAAGGGGGAATTATGAGAAAAATTAATTTTCTAAGATAGTCTGAAGAGCTACAATTGAATAAAGGAGAATGTAAGTTAAACATCAGAAATAATTTTCTAAGCAAGAGTAATTCAAATCAGGATGTCTTTTAAGGGCTTATGAAAGCCCCTTCAACTGAGACATTAAAAATGAGACTGTATGAAGCCTAGTTTAAAAAGGGAGAAAAAGTGTACTACAAAGGAGATGGATTAAATGTTCTAATAATGTTTTTTAAAGTATTATTAGTATTTATGAAACCAAATCCAGTGAGTTAAAAGTTCCACGTTTCTCCAGAGTAACAACTATAGTTCTTTGTGTAATTTCTTACAATTGGTGGAGGTGAAGTTAAATGGGCCAGTGTAATTTTTTAAATGTCATTTCTGGAAGTTTTTATAACATGGAGAAGAAAATATTAAGATGCATATCTCAGGTAAAATGGAGGTGTGCTAAAGAGAGGTAGGAGAAAAATGGTAATGCTCTGGGGAAAAACTAGATTTGCCTCTACTTAAGTGAAGGCAAAATAGATTACTGAAGAGTATAATGCCACATTCAGTTGAAAAAAAATGTAGTTGTTGTGAGTAAATGAATTCGATCTTAGTTGAAAGAATTTTTATTCCAAAACAACTTTCATAAACACAGTGTGTGTGAATATAATTTCTTCTTAAGAAACTGGTATATGATTTCTATTTTTAAGGTTAGATCTTGAAATTACGTGTATTTATTGTTTTCCCATTAATCATTATACTTCTATAGAAAAGTTGGGGTAAATTTTATTCTTGATATAGAGCATTGGTAATCTTTTTCTATTGTACAAGGTCATTCAAAATATTTTTCAGTAAAAATTCTTTTGATATACCATTTCTCTGAAGGCAGCAATTTCAATTAAAAAGAAGTATAGCATTATTTATGTATTGATACCCCAATTTGTTTCCAAAAGAATTTGAAGCAGAGTGTAGCATTATGAATCGGGAAGCAAAGCATCTCTGCCATTATATAGCATTCTGCATCAGTAAAAGAAAAGATGTGAGAGCCATTTAAATGTCATGAAGAAAAACATGAGAAAAATCAATGCTGAAATGAGTAATTGAATGATGTTCACAAGGGCTGAATAGGTCATCATTAGGCTTGACACGATTGCAACAAAATTCCTAGGGTTATTCAACCTAATGTACAGGGAATCCAGTAAGACAACACATTGCATTTACTGCTTAGATTTACATTGCTTTAAAGAATCAGAATATAGTCATCAAGCTAATATGAAGTAAAGGAAGACGCAATAATCAAACAGTATGAAAATCCAATGACAACAGTGGCCTTGGAATGCTGTATTATAAGGTATTCCTGAGAACCACAGAAAATTGCTTTTTCACTAAAAGTAAGAGCACAGACTTTATACAATAGAACAAAAATAAATTTAAAAAATACAGCCAATAATAATACTTGAGAGAGTTTCCATGTCAGATACTTACAACAGAAAGTTCTACCTGGAGAGTGAAGATACACAATGTTCCCTAGTACATCACGACAGGTGCAGCCTCCCAGATGATTAAGGTTTAATACGTCTTATTTTATGTAACCAAAGCAAGGAATCCCACTTCAGGCATTGCATCCCGCCAGAACCTCCCTGAGACTAGACTGTTGCATCTTTCCTCTCCTCTCAATACTGTCGTTATATCCAGATAACGAAAAGCAGAGCAACACCATAGCATGCCTCTCTTTAGGCCTATTTCAGTCATGTTATATGAGACTCTCTACTTTCAAACTACATCATCTTAGAAAGGAGTTCTGTATTTTTAAAAAATGAAGCAAAATTGTAAAGGTATGTAGAATATTTCTAGTAACGCAAAACTTATATCCTCCTTGTAAGACAAACTCTTCCATTGATACATGGCAATGATAATTAGGGGAAAAAACTTCCCAGGGGGTTGTCAAAACGTCCCTCTCTACAACTCTTGCATATTATTCCTATTGCTTTTTTAAAGCACTATAAGCAATGTGCCTAATCTCTTCTCTAGAAAGAATTTTTCAGATATTTGAAGACAGCTGTTATATCCTCAGTCTTTGCTTTTTTAAACAAGTGTCTCACCTTTTTAAACCAGTAGAGTATTGCTTCTAGAACCCTCCCCCATGGCAGCAATCTCTCCTTGATATGCTCCAGTGTGTACTTCTTGCTATAAACCTCTGCTGACAAGAACCACAGACCACGCACCAAATGTGTTTTCCCAAGACATGATCATTTTCTTTTCTTTTGGCATGCTTCCCCTGTTAATATTAACAACAGTAACATTAACAAACAAAACATTAACAGCAGAAAAAGCAAGCAACTGGATCCCCTCATTTTATTGTTGGTTTATTGAGTTTGCTGCCAACAAAAAAACCCTCATTCATTTTTACCGTGATGTTCTTCTATGTAAATTTCCTACAGCCTTTCAATGTACACTCCCTTCTCAAGCTTCCACTCAAGCTTTTATATTTAACCCAGAAAACAGCTGTGATATGCTTTAGTTCTAATTCGGTCTTCCAACGACATTCTCTTGTGCACTCTCACTCTCTCTCTCTCTCTCTCTCTCCTTTATCTCTGTGTCTCTCAGTCTGGGGTCATCTGTAAATCGGAAAGACACACCTTCACTTTTTGTGTTGAACAGATGAGGATAAGGTGAGGGCTGGGTAGTCTGCCGCTAGAGACTATGCCAGGACGATCTGCATACTCCAGGGTGTTCCAACGCAATATTACTAGCCAGCCAGCATCTTCTTTTCTGCAGAAATTTAAGTCAACACATTATAAGACAACTGCTAATATTGTTACATTTTATGTACGAGGAGCAATTAGTTTACCATGAGTTGGAAAATGCATATATTTATCCAAGACCGTGTACTGCAGTGTTTTAACTGAAAACTAGTGCAAAGTATTTCAGGATCTATATTTTCAGGACTAGATTTACCTGGAGCATGTCATCCGTCTTGCCCCTCCTTTCTAGACCCAAACTAATGCTAGACAGGCCTGAAATAAATTATTCTGGAGATGTTCATATATCAATAAAAATGCAAATAATGTCCTAAAGTATATGTTTTGAATTCTGCTTTAAGAAGAATCACAATTTAAATATGGAAATCTATAGAGAGTATGAGTAAAATTGTTGCCGTCTAATAAAAATATTTTTCCAGGTAAAGTAACTTTTAAAAACCTTTCAAACTTTGGAAGAAAGCCTGCCTAAGTCAGAAAAAATCAACTTCTCTTTGGAATGGATTTGATTTATGATTGTTATTCTAATCATTAATTACAGTTACCTCCTAGCCTCTAAGGCCTTAAAATGGAAATCTGGAAATCACAATTCTATTTCCTGTTCAAATATTATTTTCTACTAGGTCCTGGCCTCTTTAAAATGATAACCTAAACATAGTTAATTTATTTCTGTCTACCTCAAGGTATGCTATTTTGTGGGGGCAGAGAAGATTAAATAGAGGAGAAATTATAAAAATCATCTTTTATGTATTTTTATTATTATACATTCAAGCCATGTTTATGAATTTTTATAGATTTTTTTATTTCTGAATTAGTCACATTTTATAGAATTTTAGAATACTATTTTTACATTCTACAACACAATTTCTGCTGAAAACTCTAAGTAAATTCACATTAAGACAAGTAAAATAAGTAACATGCAATCTAAAACATTTTATCGTTTGT
The DNA here is from genome assembly GCF_963455315.2 of Globicephala melas. Lineage (NCBI taxonomy): Eukaryota > Metazoa > Chordata > Mammalia > Artiodactyla > Delphinidae > Globicephala > Globicephala melas. The sequence goes on from NC_083330.1 coordinate 20,050,612, forward strand.
TATTTGAGCAGTTGTAGTAAAATCGCCAGAGAGGAATATGTAGTTGCAACCATCCACTGTATTTTCAAGATGCTCAGTAACCACGAAATGAATTTCACATCAAGACCATAATGAGAAAAAAGATTCCAGAATAATTTCCTCTTTCTCGACTTGGATATGAATGAACAGAGAAGGCAGATCATTTCTAAAAACAACATCTCATCCAATGGACTGAATCCTTACAATCTTTGTATTAGGAGCCAACATTTGAAAACAGCGTGCAATCATTTTGACATGGTCAGGTGATACTTATTTTGAATATAGTCTATTTTTTCAGAAAACAACAACAATATCTGATTATTCCCGTTTTGTTTGTCTTACAAGTTGAAGAATAATAACAACCTTCTCAAATGAATAAGAAAGCAACTTTCCCAAATTCTCCTGTGAACGGTCTCCAGAAGAAATGGTGGTATTTTTGTTACCCTTTCCCCATCTTCCAGCAGGTCATGTATAATTATAGCTGTTAACTCTGTGACCATCCACCAATATCTTTTCTGTGACATAACCCTTCCATCAGTTAAATGAAGAACTTTACTTTTTTGGTCTTTGTTCATAATATTAGTATTGGTCTTAACACCTTGTGTAATGGTTAGTTGTAAATACGGCTGATACGATGGAATCAAGTTGCTACCTTCTTACTAAGGACGTGTCATTTATCTTCTTTAAGCCTCACTTTCTTGTGCATAATGTGGGAATATTAATGGCCTACACCTCATAGGGATGAATACATATTGAATCAAATAATGAATGTAAATTGCTTGTAACAGTGCCTGACATACAGTAAGTACTCAATATATCTTTCTTATTATGTATAAAAATATCCACTGTGCATGACACACAGTATATAATCAACAAATTGGAATTTAGGCCATTTTTAATCATTCTCTTACTCTGTGTCCCTTCCAGCTTTACGGATTCACCTAGTACTTGATATATAGCTATTGTTTGTATGGCTTTATATTAGGGTTCCCTAATATATTATGGTTTTCCTGGGTGTTTCCCTTTATATAAAAAGAACAGGTTATGTGGTGAAAGAAGTTTGGGAAATGCAGGACAAATTAAAAGAGCATTCTCAATTTCATTCATATGTTAATGTGCATGATAAATGTCCAATAGCAGCTCTGCAGCTTTCCTAATACCTACTTGACCACACGCCTAACTCCCACATTCACCACCTTTCTTTAAAGCAGTTTTTCCATTGTTGCCTATAACTATGACCTGCTTGCTTAGTTTTTAATGCCTTGAGACATTAGTTGCATACAGGTTCATCAAGGGAAGAGACTGGCTTTCCAGTTGCCCTTATATCATTTTGCAGTACACCATCTGGGCTGGTGTGACCTTGGGGATTTTATCTTTTTACATCAACCTGGCTTACATACTTAGAGTGTTGACTGAGAGAGCCGCCTGCTTCTCAGCTGCTTCTCAGAGCCAGCATTGTGGGATTCTCTTAAATATAGGACCTCTGCTATTGTTCACAACCTCGTTGAATATCTGCGTGGCTCTTTGGCACCGAGTTAAGGCAGCAGAAATCACTGTCCATGAAGAAAATTGCCACCCCTTTCCTTCTCACCCATTCCCATTCTTCAGACTAGAAGTGCTAGCCTCCCTGTCAAGTTCTCCACTGGAGGACCAGGTTTTGTGTAAGGAAATCTAACCTAAGAGAAATCCTATGGGATTTCCTCCAGAAATTCCTAAGTAGGTGATCTCTCAAGGGTGGAATTTTCTACAAGAATCAGGCCGCTGCCTGATCTCACTAGGGATTCTAGTGACCCAAAATGATAGCACAACCTACATCCCTTGAGGGAGTCTGAAGAATAGGTTTATGAAGACCCTGCGTGAAATCTTTTCGTCTACAAAAAGTCCCTTGAGTTACATTTAAAAATACCTGCAAAATAAGAGTCTTGTATATAGGAACAATAGTCAATCTGTTGACAAAATAGTATATGGGAGTGCATTTAGGGGAGAGATCATTAGAGGAGAGATCATTAGATCCCTCCTTGCTATTAGAATATTTCATAATAAAATGGTCATATTTTTATTTGCATTACAGAGTATTACAATTGATAATTGTTTTATATATGCATATATAGATAGATCTGTATCTAGTTATAGATACATATGCCTTTTTTTTCACATAGAACTACTATAGAGAGAACACCTTGAAGAATAAATTTTCTAATAATTCTGAATCCAAAAATCTTGTTATTAAGATTTTATTTGGGGGGACTTCCCTGGCAGTCCAGTGGTTAAGACTCCACACTTCCAGTGCAGGGGGTGTGGCTTCGATCCCTGGTCGGGGAACTAAGGTCCCACATGCTGCATGGCGTGGCCAAAAAAAAAAAAAAAAGATTTTATTTTTTTGTACCTGAACAGACTTTTTATTGAAGTATAGTTGATTTACAATATCACATTAGTTTCAGGTGTACAGCATAGTGATTCAATATTTTACGGATTATATTCCATTAAAAGTTATCACAAGGTAATACTATAATTCCCTCTGCTGTACAACATATCCTTGTTGCTTATCTATTTTATATATAGCAGTTTGTGTCTCTTAATCCCATACCCCGATCTTGCCCCTCCCCTCTTCCCTCTCCTCACTGGTGAAAATAAACCACTATTTATGTTCTATATCTGTGAGTCTGTTTCTGTTTTGCATGTATATTTTTTAAATTCCACATACGTGATATCACACAATATTTGTCTTTGTCTGACTTATTTCACTAGGTATAATAATCTCTAGGTCCATCCACATTGCTGCAAGTGGAAGAATTTCATTCTTTGTTTTATGGCTGAGTAACATTCTATTGTATATCACATCTTTATCCATTCTTCTGTTGATAGACACTTGGGTTGCTTTCATACCTTGGTTATTGTAAACAGTGCTGTTATGAACATCGGGGTGCATGTATCTTTTCAAATTTGTGTTGTCATTTTTCTCAGGATATATACCCAGGAGTGGAATTGCTGGGTCATATAATAGTCCCATTCGTAGTTTTTTGAGGAAATTCCATACTGGTCTCCAGAGTGGCTGTTCCAGTTCACATTCCCACAAACATTTGTAAGAGGATTTCCTTTTCTTCACATCCTCTCCAACATTTGTTATTTGTAGACTTTTGATGGTAGCCATAGTAAGATTTTAGAAAGGACAAAGTAAGTATGTAGTAAGGGGAACAGAGATATTCCCTTATATTTTATTTGAACTATAAAAACACAAATAAATTAGTCTGACATTCAAACTGAAGAATTCACTTGGTCTTCCGATTAAAATATATACTTCTGGGTAGTTTGATAAAATTTGTTTCCAATTAGCTTTATGCCACTCCTGTCACCTTCCTCCCCATTGAATTCAGTAAATACTGTAGACATTGATGAGCTATGGGGCTGGGCGTTCAGCGGCTGCGCAGGTCTGAATGAAGAGAAGATAACAGTCCTTTATTTTGTAGTAACCACATTGTCATTGAAGATGAGCTTGGAAGGGGAAGAGTGGGTTTTCAAAAGGTATTTTTGCCTTAAGAGCTGTTTTTGCACACAATGCCATGCTAAGGTGAAGATTTTGGAGTGGATACCTCATGCTAACACCGCTTTCACCATTTCATTAATTTGTCAGAGACAAACAGTCCTTTAAACACTGTATCTTAAAAACTCTTTCAACTTCCATATGAAAAAGGGTTTTATCTGTTTTGCAGAACAGTAGCATCTTTGCCGACTACTAAGTACAGTGCTCATGCAGTACTCCAGCTCAGAGCTTACATCTCACAAAATACATTGTGCTGTTTTTAAGGATCATTCTACCTTTTTTTTTTTTTTTTTTGCGGTACACGGGCCTCTCACTGTTGTGGCCTCTCCCGTTGCGGAGCACAGGCTCCAGATGCGCAGGCTCAGCGGCCATGGCTCACGGGCCCAGCCGCTCCGCGGCATGTGGGATCTTCCCGGACCGGGGCACGAACCCATATCCCCTGCATCGGCAGGCGGACTCTCAACCACTGCGCCACCAGGGAAGCCCCATTCTACCTATTTTTTTTTTTTTTAATAGAACTTCCTTCCTCCTTTTCAAAATAGAACCTTCAAGCTAATAGCAGCAATACCTTATTTTAAATCAGCTTGTACAGGGTACATCTGCTCAAAAAGGGTGTCACCTCACCACAGGGACCTTACTATGTTTTTGTGGCCAAGTGAAGATCATCATGTGTCATGAGTTACGTCAGAAACACTTTAGGTACCGCTTCATTTATTTAAAATCGAATTTTAAGAAGGAAAACTAGCTTAGATGCAGTACTTTGAGTTTCTGAGTAGATGAAATTAACTTGAGGGGAAAATGTGAACGGAAATACTTTCCCTAAAAAATTTCCAAAGTCTGTTTCTGATCACTTAAAAGAGGAGTATAAGGTGCGCATTAAATCCTCTGTCAGAAAAATGAGAAAAATATCAACGTCTACGGTTGCGGTTGCTGTGGGAACATCTCTTTTTATTTCATAGAAGAGTAAATAGTCACATAAAGCATTCATTAATAGCCAGGAAACAAATCAGACTTTCTCTTAAGCAGACTTATGTAATGCACTCATTTTCATTAGAGAAAGTTTTAATTGAGTGATATTTCAAAAATCAGAACAAACGAATATATTTCTCTTTTCACTTAATCCTAATTTAGTACTCAAATCCATCCTGATGGTTCATTTAGATCAATATATTATACCTGTTAAGACTTGAATAAATCTTTTACACATCCAAAAGTCTTCCTTTTTATTGTCTTGCTGAACTGCTTTGTTAAGTATATTCTTTTGCTCTGAAATGTATCAGAATCTTAGAGTAACCGGAACAATAAGAATATACCCATAAAGGTATGCATACATGAAAAACATAAAGAAAATATAGAGGCTTCCCTGGTGGCGCAGTGGTTGAGAGTCCGCCTGCCGATGCAGGGAACACGGGTTCGTGCCCCAGTCCGGGAGAATCCCACATGCCGAGGAGCGGTTGGGCCCGTGAGCCATGGCCGCTGAGCCTGCGCGTCCAGAACCTGTGCTCCGCAACGGGAGAGGTCACAGTAGTGAGAGGCCTGCGTACCACAAAAAAAAAAAAAAAAGAAAAGAAAAAGAAAATATAGAGCATATATATGTATGTACATATATTATATATGTATATATATAATGTTCTACATGAGATAAATATAAAGTAAGCTGTTCTTCTGGTAAAACTAAGATCCTTAACCACATTAACTAATTTATTCTACTTTTTATTTTGAAATACATACAGTTTTACAGAAAAGTTTCAAGGATAGTACCTGGCTCTCATTATCCTCAGCACACTTACTTGCTCATGTAAATTACCTGCCCAAATCACCAGCAGCGCCAGCCAAATCCTTCTCCCTACCCCCTAAGCGCAGTGGCTGCACTGGCTGAATCCTTGACCCAGACCAAGGAGAAGCCAAAGGGACCACATTAACTTTTCAATATCATTTGAATTTTATTGAGGAATGCCAGGAGCTTCCAGATGAGTCTTCTGCTTCAAGACAAGATGGTACAATTTCCATTTCACACATTTCTTCTTTCCTTGTAAAGTTCTAAGGAAGGAGTCCACATCAGAATTTCATACAGACTACCAACTTAACATTTTTTTTCAAAAAAATCACCATGAGGCTTGTGAAGTTTTAAATTTCATGACAAATTCTATTTCTAGTCTTCTTTCACAATCAGTAACAGTAGCAAAAGCTGGGAGAAAAATTAAAAATGAGGAAAAAAGTGGGGAAATCAATTTTATCTCCTGCCATTACAGGAAATAAACTCCATGAAATATTCTGCTTTATTGGATTGGGTCTGAACCATCAAATGAAAGACACTTTATCTATTTGGTTTATTCATAGAATGTGGTTTATTACATTATATAGTAAACCGGAAGATACTGGGTGAGTCATTTAACCACTTGCCAAGTTTCATTTAGTAAAAGACCACCTCTGTTGCTCTATATGTTATCATAGAGACTCAGAAAAGCAAAATGCATTTTATAGCAATTATCAGTATTAGTCACAATTCCTCCTTTTATTGTACGAGGGACAGATATTTTGTAGAAAAATAAAAGCCAGTGACCTAAAAGGTAAATGACTTGCCTAATGTCCTAGAAAGGTTGAGCAGCAGAGGGAGATTAAGGTCTCCTAGCTCCTAATCTGGCACACAAACCAGTGGAACACATTGCTCTCATCAATGCATGTAATTGATAAGAGGTTCCCTATTCCTGTTTGCACACAGGAAAACATTCATTATACGCTTTTCTGGGTGAAAAGGGACTTTAAGCCACAGGGTTTTTTCTTCCCCTACCATGAAAGAAGGGCACATTTGAATTAAATAAAACACCTCCGCATCCAAAGAAATCTGCCAAAAGTAAGGGGAAAGGACTATCCAGCTTAATGTTTTTTCTCTAGTAGGGAGGAATGAAGCAGCGTTCAGCTACTCAGAAATTGTATCCTAAATATAAGAAGTGATGTTTGTCCCCAAATAAAGCCATATGATAAACACATGTGCTTGTAAAACAGCCCACTCCAAACCACGTACTGAAGTGAAAAGAGGGTTGAAGATGTATTTTATTTGATGAGCCATATACAAATCTTAGTGTATGTTCACAACCTCATTAAATATATGGCAGCCCCTTTGGAACAAATCAAACATGGTCACAAACTTCCTGAGCTTATTTTGGGAAACAGAACTGCTGGGCAAGTTAAGCTTCAGGCCACAGACCAACCACAAGAGCCACAAGTATGGCTGGTTGGATGAATTTGGAAACCCATAGCACAGAGCCTGGATTATTCCCTGGGGCTAGAGGTAGAGCAGTGAGCTGTTACTCAGGGAATTACCATATTTGTCCATATCTGACACATTTCAAAAGTTGAAGCTATGAAAATGACGATGCTTCTTGTGCTATACCCTAGTCTCACCTGTGGCTGAAGATCAATAGTATAAAATTCTGCTGACTGGGTGGAACAAACGGAGTTCAGCCGGCAGATACACACACACGCACCACCCCCACATACACACACGCACACACACGCGCGTGGAAAATGTATATTTCTAAATAGTATATTAACTTGTGACCTATATTATTAACGCCCTAATTTGAAAGTTTCAGGACAGATTTTCTCTAAGCATCTGAGAAACTCTGTGGGTATATGAATGTATTCTTGGGTATTCAAGTCGTCTCTAACATTTATGTTCGATGCTAGGTTTTTGCTGCTCTGATCACCTTTAAAAACTTAATACAGCGTATTCTGGATCATCTGGAGTATCCCAAACTGCCATTTGATTTGTGCTTACAAACAAATTGATGCCACATGGTATTTCTAAAGGGAAAAAAGAAATGGCTTTAATATATAAACCATGCATTCACCCCCAAATGAAGGCCAAATGCTGTCATGATTTACTGTACAAAAGAAGTTTTCACAGCAGTTCCCAAAGGGCAAATTGGGGTGAAGTGAATCATCACATAACACATGGTAATGCAGACCTAGCCGTCCCTGCCACAAGGAAGGCTGTAAAGGGAGCCCTTTGTGCCAGGGTCTCTGGCTTCTACTCCCATAACATATTTGGAACATGCACAAAGGTAGGAGAATCCAGAGATGGTCCGCATCGGCAAGCGTCTTGGAGGACATGTTTTGCAGAAGGCTTTAGTAGAGCACACTCTCATGTCATGGGGGCAGAGCCTCACCTTTAAACCTAGTACAGAAAGATGGGATAGCAAATTGGGGCAGAAATAGCTAAACTGAAAGAAATATCCCTGATAGAAGTCTCTCTATTAAAAAATTCAATGTGTAGCAATTACAAGTTGAAAGACTGAGAACTTTTGGAAGCGTGCATGCCATGCTATTCCACTAAGTAATGTTTGAGCACCCATTAGGAGACAGGCTGTAAACATTGGCAAAACATGGTCCCTATCCTTAGGGTACTTACATTTTAAGGAAAGAGACAGGCTCCTAAGAAAAATAATTTCAGGGGCTTCCCTGGTGGTGCAGTGGTTGAGAGTCCGCCTGCCGATACAGGGGACGCAGGTTCGTGCCCCGGTCTGAGAAGATCCCACACGCCGCGGAGCGGCTGGGCCCATAAGCCAAGGCCGCTGGGCCTGCACGTCTGGAGGCTGTGCTCCGCAATGGGAGAGGCCACAACAGCGAGAGGCCCACGTACCGCAAAACAAAAATAATAATAATTTCAGTAGAATTGGGGTGCTATGGGAGAAAAAGAAGAGCACTTTTCCAGCCTGATACAAAAGAAGGACCAAATAATCCTGAACCAACACGGGCCCATGTGGATATGCATCAGAGTGAGAAATAGAAGTGGAGCCACAGAATTCAAGTGATGAAAAGAAGAGTATCAGACCCAAGCTCACAGTAGACACACTGTCCTTCATAATGAGAAAGGATTTGTCCTTCTGCTAAACATCAACACACACGCTCTTTGGTGTAACATTTCAGGCCACTGCATATTCTTGGTACCTTGTACTTAATTCAGAGTCTGAGCTGCAGTCCTCTCAACTCATCCTGCTGAGTATCACTTTTTTATTTTTTTAAGTAGTGACAAATCATCCCAGCATCCTAGGGTATTTCTAGTATCTCAAAGGGCATTCTAAAATCTTAAACATGATTTTCATTCTTTTTGAAATTAAAAAAATCAGGTATTTGTATAGGAAAATTATTTTTAATCCAAGGAACACCCTATTATGTCTTTAAAAGGGGAAAAAGAGTGGTGCTTTATCAAGATAGCCCAAGGATCAGAACAATTCAGGTCGGAACTGTGCTAAACCTTATGAGAGTCACGTGGCTTGGTTAGCTAATCTATAGCCCAGACTGCCAAGCACACCTCCAAGAAGCCACATTTAACTTTTTCATTCACTTTCAAGAGTAAACTTATAAATAATGAAGGTTAAAAAATCTTCTGGGGCTTCCCTGGTGGCGCAGTGGTTGAGAGTCCGCCTGCCGATACAGGGGACACGGGTTCGTGCCCCGGTCCGGAAAGATCCCACATGCCGAGGAGCGGCTGGGCCCGTGAGCCATGGCCGCTGAGCCTGCGCGTCCGGAGCCTGTGCTCCGCAACGGGAGAGGCCGCAACGGTGAGAGGACCGCGTACTGCAAAAATACAAAACAAACAAACAAAAAAAACAAAAACAGTCTTCTGCCTCTGTCGCCTTGAAGTCAATGCCACAGATGAGCCAGGAAAGCCGGAGTCCAACGGGTCCAAAGAGCTCTTCGAAGTTTGGATGCTTACAGCTTTTCAGCGGAAGCCTACAGATCAGGGAGGCAAGCTGCAGCACAAAACTGAAAAGGTTACAAGCTTCAAAGGTAATTCTAAGTAATGGGATCTTGAGCTGGAAGTCCTCTAGAAATCTGATGAAGTTCAATAGCTAAGTATCTGACAACAAGTTCGATAAATTGGAAACTGTGAATTTACTTGTAATAGTAATTATTCTCCCCAGACCTACCCACACTCATGAGATTCTGTGTAATTTAGACACAGAGAATCTTAAAATAAAAATCCAGAGAAGAAGATAAATGTATAACATAAAAAGATCAGTCCTAATTGCAGTTTATGTTGGTGTTGGGTAAGAATTCGGAAGCTTATCTAAACCAAATTCTGGACCCTTGGGGAGTGTGCTGCTTTATTTATTGTTCTGCAATACCGCCTGCCTTTTTCCCAGTTTCCTTTGTGCTTAGGAAATATCTTGTGCATGTCCTTTTTTGCAGCATAGCTGCTGATTTCAGTGAAAAATGGATGGTGGGATATTTATTCATGTATGTAGTTTTCTTTTTCTTTGTGCATTCTTTAAAAGTAAAACCTTATAACTTCCCTCCCCTAGGTAGTGACAGAAGTCAGGCAGAAATTATTTAAAGGAAAAAATGAGATTAATATTTTAGTTTAAATGTCAAAGTAGAGGGAACTTGGGCAGTGTAAAAGGGTCATGAATTCATAGGCAATATTATCTGTAGTGTTTTATCTTCACATATAACTGGAAAAAAAGATTTAAAATCTACTCTTTAATTTGAAATAAATATTTTCTAAACTAAACTAAACTAAACTAAACTAAAACTAAATTGTTTTTAGAAAATTAAAAATTATCCACTAGATCTTTTCATTTTCTTTGTCTTTTGTTCATTTCACTGCTTTCTTGAAATCTCATTCCATAAGCATGTTTTATTAATGCTCTATTAATAAGCATTCACTTAAAACATGACTGATTAAAAAGTAGACCTGATTTTAAGTAAGTGTTCTGAAAATGTTTCATTTATTGAATTCATTGAGGTTTAAGTTCTCATTTGTATTGCTAGAGGGTAAATTACAGATACTTATGCTTGTTTTATCATTATAATGAAAGCAGTACTCATATTTGCAACACTAATTAAAATTCTTCTCTGACCCATATAAATTCCGCCTCTCCCTCAAATAGATTATTTTCAAATCTTTATACAAATATTACTATATATGTGTGTGATAATGTAAGTATCTATCTTTAGTGTAACATATGTAAGTATCTATCTTTAGTGTAACATAATCAAGAGTAAGAGAAAGTAAAAATTAGGTTCAGACTTTTTAATACAGCAGGGTACATTTTTAGTACCCTACAGAGAGAATTAGTCACACGACTCCCATTAACTTTAATGGAACTTGTATGGGCAAATTGTATGCTGAAATTCTTAGGAAGTGGAACGTCAGTAGAGTTTATTAGTTTCATTTTTCCTCTTCAGAACTTCAGTTTTGACTAACTTTACTTTCTAATGGTCTAGAGGGAAGACATGTCAATAAAAATGCTTAACATAAATGTTTTCCAACTTTTATAAGATCACATTTTCTATACATTTGCCCAGAAGTTAGAAATTTGCAAACGATGCTTAAATAGAATTTGAGATTTAATTAGCAAGTAAATTCAACTAAACAAAAGACATAGCTTTTAGATATGAAAATAACAGTATTCTTTAAACATGAATATTGTAGCATTATTTATCCCCTAGTGATTATTCATTTTTCACATTCCTATTTGAGATTACAATAGCAAAATCGAAAACTTTAAAACTATTTTCAGTATAATAAATGTGAAATTAAATACCTTCCTATTACTACATTTAGGTGTTTGTATTTGAAATGAAATGTATTTGGAATTCTACATATTGGTCTTATTAAAATATTATATACCACACTTAGGCACTGATGAGAAAGAAACACATGGACAATTAAAAATTAAAGCATCCTATTTGTAATGAGGTGGATAGACCTGGAGTCTGTCATACAGAGTGAAGTAAGTCAGAAAGAGAAAGACAAATACCGTATGCTAACACATATATATGGAATTTAAGAAAAAAAAAATGTCATGAAGAACCTAGGGGTAAGACGGGAATAAAGACACAGACCTACTAGAGAATGGACTTGAGGATATGGGGAGGGGGAAGGGTGAGCTGTGACAAAGCGAGAGAGAGGCGTGGACATATATACACTACCAAACGTAAGGTAGATAGCTAGTGGGAAGCAGCCGCATAGCACAGGGAGATCAGCTCGGTGCTTTGTGACCACCTGGAGGGGTGGGATAGGGAGGGTGGGAGAGAGGGAGATGCAAAAGGGAAGAGATATGGGAACATATGTATATGTATAACTGATTCACTTTGTTATAAAGCAGAAACTAACACACCATTGTAAAGCAATTATACTCTAATAAAGATGTAAAAAAGAAAATTAAAGCATCCTCATGAGGGGCAAAAGGAACCTAAATGTTCTTTACCAGCAGTACCTTTCCACAATTATGGATTCGATCACCTGACTACGTGGTGAAGTTATGATCAGTTAACAAATCCACTCAAAAGAGTTTAATTTAATATTAACTTTACATTCACAATACAGAATACAAAAAGAGATAAATGAAGATTCTTCTAATGTCCACTCATTCAAGATGTTGATAGCACTACAAAATTTGGAAACGACTAAATATCTCTCAACTTTCTCTTTCCTTCATCAAATAGATCTATCTGTATTTACAATTTTCTAGAAATTCACCATTTAAAACATTCACTTTAAAAAGTTTTTAAAAGAACCCTCAGTGTAAGTTGTGATAATCTTTCATTTTACGTTATTTGGGTATGTAAATAACCAAAACTGGATTTATCAGACCAAAATAACTTTGTTTAATCAGGAATAAAAAGTAGAGATTAATGAACTGATAATTAACAACATAAATAATTTCAAATTGGATCAAAGTTTCAGGAAAACAAAAAGAGATTGATCAAGTCCAGTCTGTTACATAAGTGAAGTTTCTTGTAAAAATATTGGTTGGTTATCATACAAACCCATGAAACATGCATGCCATCAGTGACTATTAGTGCTGCAAGAAACATTAGCCATCTAGTCTACTCCATCATTTTAAAGGTGAAGAAACTAATCCTTCAAGAGGTTAAATGATAATCCTAAGGTCTCTCAGCTACTTAGTTGTAAGGAAAACTAGAATCCAAATCTCTTGATTCCTCGTTCATTCATAGAGCAATTTTTTATTGAGCACCTACATTAGCCTAACACAGTTGTAGGAATTGGATTAAAGTGATGAACAAAACATAGAAGAGCCTTGCCATCATGGATCTGATATTCTAAATAGGGAGATAAAACAAAGAAATAAGTAAAGAAAAAAGACAATTTCAGATTGTGGTTCATATGCAAAAAGATTCGGTATGATTTTCACCAACTGAGAATGTAGCTATTTGCTAGTATTTCTCTTCTCAACTCCTTTGATATCTCCTTTTCTCTCCTTGTAGTTAACATAAACAGAGGGGATTCCCTGGTGGTCCAGTGGTTAGGACTCTGCACTTTCACTGCTGAGGGCCTGGGCCCGGTCCCTGGTCAGAGAACAAGAATCCTGCAGGCTGTGTGGCGTGACCAAAGAATAAAAATAAAATAAATACAGAGACACTTACCAGTAGACCCACCTTTCTACCATCTCTCATTGGTCAAGTACCCTCAAAAGACACCCACATATTCACAGATTCATGAAACACATCAATATTTGCCTTGCTTCATTCCTTTCATATTATGTGTTTATGAGACAGCAAAGATGTTCACTTTCACTAGAGTTTTTAAGTATCTGACTGTTGTAGTTTTGGGTCTTTTGAGTTTGTCCCTGTGTCATAGGAGAAGTTAAAAGCCTGAAAAACTCAGACCAGGTGGTAAAAACAATTTCAGAAAATGTGTACAGTTAAGGATTCTCTTGCAGATCAAAATAGCTATCCCTTCATGGTTATTTCTCATTCCATGTGATTTTTTTGTGTAGAGAACAAAAGAGAGTGAAAGATGAAGTGGGGTATGAACCTGGCTGCTTGTAATTGTATGAAATTACACTAACTGTCTTGTCTTTGGTGTCAGACAGTGAAATTGTTTCCCGTAACTAGCAAAAGGGATGCTCAGTGCTTTTGCCTTTCATTTTTTCTTAATGCATAATTTATGTATGGCCCATTTATTAATAACCATGAAGTGTTATACCTGGAAATCTGTTCACAAAAGAACAGAATATATAGAATCAAAATGAACATTTCATAAGGCCGATATTATTTTTACATTAAAAAAAAACTTGCCCTGGTTAATTCTTGTTGAGAATGTTGGATAAAATCCAACAGATATTACTCAATTATTAATATAACCATATTTATCAAATTAAACAAGAATTTTAACTATATCCTGATTACTGATAAATCTCAAGAGAGATAAAACATTTTTATAATGACATATTCTACCTAGAAGGGAAAATATTTCAACAAAGCACCATTTCTGTGAGTTCCTTCAAGGCAGAGAAACTTTATTATTCACCTTGCATGTATTTCTCTTGCCTAACATAAATGGCATATTATATTTTAATGATAATAAAATCTACAACAGCTAATATTTAAATAATTAATATTTGTGAAGCAACAATCTTATAAGCTAGGTATTATTGTCATTTCATGTTATCAATGAAGAGAGATTAAATATTTTGCCCAGTGTCACTCAGCTGATGAGAGGAAGAGCCTGGGATTTGAACTCAAGCATCTAACTCTAGAACCTACCTTCTTTTATTTATTTATTTATTTATTTATTTGGGGCTGCGTTAGGTCTTAGTTGCAGCATGCAGGATCTTTCGTTGTGGCGCACGGGTTTCTCTCTAGTTGTGGTGCATGGGCTCTCTAGTTGTGGTGCCTGCACTCAGTTGTCCCGCGGCAGGTGGGATCTTAGTTCCCCGACCAGAGATCAAACCCGTGTTCCCTGCATTGGAAGGCAGATTCTCAACCACTGGACTGCCAGTGAAGTCCCTAGAAACTACCTTCTTAATCATTAATTTTACTAAGTTCCATGACCTGTTTAGAGTAGACATTCAAAAATGCATTTAAATTAAATTGAAATCCTGACAGATTTGGTCTTTTTGTTGTAAACTATTAAGAAGACTTAAACTTCTGAATAAATATCTGGGTTAAAAAAGTAAAACATATAGTTCATTGAATAATTCTATGCATTCCAAATATTCTAGGCCTTGTAGAAGTCTAAAGCTGAAAAGGATTTTAGCAATCATTCTAGTCCAATTTTCAGATGTGAACTCAATCCCGTATGGGTCCAAAGAGGTGTCTCAGGTTACTGAAAGCCATACAGTAGGCCAAATTTCCTAATTTACAGGCAAGAATATTTGAACTACACCTACTGTTTTTATTTTTGTTCATGTATTTATTTGCAAATGAATTGCTCATACCTAGATTGTTAGTTTTACATAGTATGGCAGACAGACTCTTAAAGTGTCTCTTATCACCCCTACCTCCTGATGTCCATGGCCTTGTGTGACTTCCTTTCCTTGAGTATGAATAAGACATGTGACTCGCTTTTAACCAATAAAATACAACAAAGGCAAAGGAATATACATAATTGCATGTATGTGATTATGCTTGTAAGATCATAGCTCCCATTTAGCAGGAATCTCTCTTGCTCTTGCTGACTTTGATGAAGCAAGCAGTGGTGTTGGGAGACTCATGTGGTAAGAAACTGGGAGTAGCTTCTAGGAACTGAGAGGAGCTTGCAGACAATAGCCTGACAGCCAGCAAGAAAATGAGGCCCTCAGTCCCACAACCACAAGGAAATGAATTATGGCAGTGACAGAACCTAAGTGAATTTGCAAATGGATCCTTCCCTGGTTGAGTATTCAGATGAGAACCCAATCCTGAAGAAAGCCTTGACCTCAGTTTTTCAGAGAACACAGCTAATCTGTGTTCAGACTCCTGATCCACAGAAAATTTTAGATAAAAAATGTCTGTTGTTTTAAGCCACTACTTAAAGGTAATTTCTTATACAACAATAAAAAAACTAGTATATGTAGTCATCCTTATTATGACAAGAATCTGACACTGAATTTAGACTAAATAAGGTTTAGCTAGGCAAGGTTTAGTTACATTTAATGTAATAGGAGGACCCCAATAAATATCTGTTAAATGAAAGAATGATATAATATCTCTAGTATAACATCAACAAGGAAGAAGTGACATCTGATCATGGTATTACTATGATTATAACTTTAAAACAATGTTTATTGCCTGATAATACCACTTATTCTTTTATCTGTGTGTATGTAGAGATGGAGTTGCAGTCAAAACAGCTTTGGTTTGAAGCTCAAACTTAGAAAGGAAAAAATGACTTAGCCTCTAGAAATTTTCTAATGTGACTTCTCTACACATGTGGTATGTACGATGCTATTATAGCTTCTCGTGTTACTTCAGGATAAGTGTTATAAAGAATTCATCAGTGTGGCTTTTAAACAATCATTTCTATGTTTAAGTTCATTAAAAGAACTGCTTTTGACTACATTCTCCTTTGCAAAAACTCTAAATCACACTTAAATGGACATTTACTTTATCCCTGTTATTCAGGCATTCTATAATGCCTAGTAAAAAGTCTTCAAAAACCAGCTAGCTTTAAAAAAATAAAAATAGAATTACCATATGACCCAGCAATCCCACTACTGGGCATATACCCAGAGAAAACCATAATTCAAAAAGACACATGCACCCCAATGTTCATTGCAGCACTATTTGCAATAGCCAGGTCATGGAAGCAACCTAAGTGTCCATTGACAGATGAATGGATAAAGAAGATGTGGTACATATATACAATGGAATATTACTCAGCCATAAAAAGGAACAAAATTGGGTCATTTGTAGAGACATGGATGGAGCTAGAGACTGTCATACAGAGTGAAATCAGCAAGAAAAACAAATATCATATATTAATGCATATATGTGGAACCTAGAAAAATAGTACAGATGAACCAGTTTGCAGGGCAGAAATAGAGACACAGATGTAGAGAACAAACATATGGACACCAAGGGGGGAAAGTGGTGGTGGGTGGGGGTGGTGGGATGAACTGGGAGATTGGGATTGACATATATACACTAATATGTATAAAATAGATAACTAATAAGAACCTGCTGTATAAAAAAATAAATAAAATTCAAGAAAAAACTAGCTATGAAAAACACATATGTAGAGTTGAGTGCTTATAAAACTGCTCACCTATTTTTTAAATGTGACTGTGTAAAATTGAGATATAATGGAACCATTTCTACAGTTACTATTTGTCGTTGACTATAACATTACTAGGAATATAGGCAAATGAAGTTAAATACAGTAGCCATTAAAACAGTCTTGAATTTAAAAAGCCTTCATTTTGTACACATAAAATAAATTGTTTTGTTTTCAGACACATAACATTCTGGTGTCATGGCTAATAAGAAAACAAATCTTACCTATATTAAGAAAATTTAAAATCGTTCACTTTGCTTCATTTTACATATGAAGATATTGAAGTTCAGAGAGAGACCAAAAAGAAAGTTATCAGTGACAGAGTAGCACTGGAAATCTCTTTCCCTGAAACTAACTAATGAACAAAGACCACTAATTTTTTGTACATTTATCAAAATTATTAACCAAAACAGTCAAGTAGAATATACCAATTATATGTTCCTGTCTTATCTTAGAATACAAGGACCTAAATATAGAAACCTTAGTTTCTATATATAGATTTATGCTTTCAGATGCATTCTAGATACCAAAGAAGGCTAATACAAGTGAATTTGAAGCAAAAATTTCCCAAAAGAAAGGAAAGAATCTTAAGAAATCATGGCTGTGGAGGAATAGGAATATCATGTCAACACACTGAATAATTTTTGAAAAGAGATAGAGTATTAATTCATTGATAAAGGGTGGGATTCACTGTGTTTCTTGAATCTGAATCATTGCTTTCTGTACTTCTGAAAGCATATAGTTACCATTCATTGTTCTAAACACATATAATGAAAGCCAGAATATGAAGAATGAAATTTGGAAAAATATTAGAAATTCAAAAATTAAAAACTAATTATAGACTATTGATAACACATGAAAGAGTTCAGAATTCACTTCTGAAGATTATAAATTATATATCAATTTAGCAAATTACAATCTTTCTCAAAGTTATGTGTTATATATTAGATGAAAAAGTAGAGCAACCATGATAACTTAAAAATAATTTTAGAAAGTCCAAAATAACCAAGCATTGCCAACCTTTTATGTATATTCACATTTAAAATTGAAAATCTGTACATTTTAGGTTTTTTTTTTTACCTAGTCCAAAATGCAATATTGTATTTTTCTTATTCCATTTAGAGGCAGAAGAGTAAAAGTGGATAGAAAAAAGAATATGATTTTTAACATAATTTTAGAATACAAAAGCAATTGGGAAAACTGAAAATATTTCACTCTTACGAACAGTACTTTAAAAGAAGATCTCCTGAAAAAAACCTGTTTCAGAGGTAACAGTGGGACATAAGTTAAAATAGGAAAATTTTTGAATTGAAGAACTTACTGGCTTTACCAACTTTTATTGGTTGGAGTGTGCGAACTTTGGAACTCTTTTTAGGACTGCATGATTTTCATATTCAGTATGCCTGCATGCATATAAATGTATAGATAATTGCTATGCCTTGTATCGAGGATATGAACTGTGTAAAATTACTGTAGGAAGTTGTAAATGATGTATGAAATGAGAAATCTTTGCCCACTGGCAGTACATAGATAGAACAGAGATAGTGACGCGCAATCTCTTCTCTGTCATTTGTCATAGTACTCATCTTATAAAAGGCAGAACATATCAATAAACCTGAGTGTCAAATATGCATGCTAAACAATATATTGAATTTTCCTCTTTTAGGTCTTACCTCTTTCTTGAAAACCAGTTTACAAAAACCTCTGAGCCCAAGGGAAATGTAAGGAACTTATACATTAATGATTTCAATTATCCGTCCCAAAACATTAAATGCCAAATTTCTAAATAGCACTGTGTGAATGTACCTTTATCCTTATACTCAGTGTTGCTGAATTTCTAGACTTGCCATCCAAAGTAAAGCTTTTTGTGAGGACATATAGAGAGGCTTTGTCTACAATATTTAACATACAACCATTTAGAGACATCTAAGAGTAGTACTGATATTTTCATCTTGCCGCCCGATGCTTGAAAGACTTCAGATTTCACTCCATTGTTGACTAGCAGAAGCAAATAGAAGCAACACCTTTCTACTAAATTAGTTTTAATATAAAATTCTCATGGCTGACTTCTCAATCCCACTGACGAATCCCCAAATCAAATATTTAATCAAATAATTGTGGCAATTAAACTTATGCAGGTCCAATGCCATCTTGTCACAAAATATACTTGTACCAGGAAAACAGAAATTAAAAAAAAAACCTTTACAAGTTGTCACATACTTTTATTGATAGATTACAGAATTTAAGTCTAGAAATTAAAATAAACAACAAATGATTCAAGACTCTACCTATATACTATTTTAGAACCAACAAGATCAAGTAAGCTCAAAAAAGCACATGAAAGCAAAAGCTAAACTATCCTTTTTGTCTTCAAGAAGTTGACAGCTTGCTAATGTAGAGCTCTAAGTATGAGGTGTTTTTCAATGACACCTGAATTTTATTTTTTATGAACACAGAAACACAGAGGGAAATTTAAATATTTATGCAATTGCATCTTCCTCAAATATGAATATGTTCCTTCATGTGCCACTTATGGTTTTGTTAAAAAAGAAAGAAAGAAAGAAAGAATATGCTAAGGCATTCGACTCTTTTTTCTACAGTATGTTATTGATAATTCTTTCTGAAAATTGTAAAACAAATATTTCCTTACCAAGAGTTCATCCCTTCTTGGAATCACAACTGATTTTTCTTTTGCCTGATAGAGTTAGAAGTGAAATATCTGATTTTATTTCCCATCAGCAGACCTCAGAGATTAATGTATTTCATTTTGCATATGAGTCACATAAAAATGATGGTATCATTGTGTCGCTGTGAATAATGTCAAAGGGCATAAGACAAAACAGTATCTACATTTGGCTTATTTTCTAAGTAGAATGTAAATATTGTCTTATACAAACACATAAAGAGCAGAAATTTAAAATGTTCAATCTCAAAAAGACCTTTCAAGTATTGATCCACTATTTAGATTATATCTAGAACCCATGCATTTTCACCACCATCTTTAAGGTTAATATACTTATTATACTAATATTGTTAGTTTCGTGCTCTCTTTCTTCTTCCTTCCATTACACTTGTCCCATTTTAGTTGGTGGTGCTTCTGTCACTCAGCTGCTACTACCTATTCAGCTACCTGTCCAAGACCCCGTTCTTGTTACTCTCATTAGCTTACAGAAAATTTCTCAGTGTCTCTTTTCTCCTTTTTACCTTCTTTCTAAGTATCAATACACAATAAAACCTTGGAGCAAGCATATTAGCAACTGACTGTTCAATTCCTCTCTCAGGATATTTTCATTTTACATTGTTTACGTGATCAAAAACACAAAAGCTGGGAAAATTTGGAGGGCACCACGTGGTGGACAATTAAGGAAACACCTGCTCATGTCCATATGTCAGGTCATTATCCCCATCATCTACACGGAGATGCTGTCGAAGAGCATCAGCAGCTACATAGTTTGTTTCCCAGGACAAACCAACCATCGCCACTGTACCCACACGCAACCAATACCACAACAACAGTGGGATTAATTTACATGAGGAAAATAGGAAAAACTCTGGAAGACAAGGAAAAACAGGGCCCATTTCTGATACTGATCAGATTCTCTGGATTAAAATGATCAGTCCAGTATGATTCTATTTGCTCTTAGGTAGGGCTAATTTTTCCAAAATAGTTGTAGGAGTTGTATCATTGGATTATACATTTTCATTTCTCTTCATGTGTATATAATAATGTCGAAAATGGCATAGGACTTTATACAATTTATAACACAACCACATGGCTCTCTAGATCAGACATCTCCCCTATTAGGAAATACTCACATGAACTTCAATTGACACAACCCATTTGAAACATTTAAACCCACACGGTGAGGATGAGACTTGAATATAAGTCAAAATGCCCCATAATTTGTCCTTAACCAAAAATTCCATCAACAATAATTGTCTCAGTAAAAAGACCACTTAGGGGCTTCCCTGGTGGCGCAGTGGTTGAGAGTCTGCCTGCCGATGCAGGGGACACGGGTTCGTGCCCCGGTCTGGGAAGATCCAACATGCCGCGGAGCGGCTGGGCCTGTGAGCCATGGCCGCTGAGCCTGTGCGTCCGGAGCCTGTGCTCTGCAACGGGAGAGGCCACAACAGTAAGAGGCCGGCGTACCGCAAAAAAACCCAAAAACAAACAAACAAAAAACACTTTAATTAAACCAATTTTATTATAAGCCTGAAGTTGCTGCTTATTTACCTAAGCCAGACACCCTCTACAGGAAGCCCTGTCCTACAGGTAGAATTCTTTAAGTAACAGCTCCCTCCTTCTCACTTTCTCTTAGTTTTGTCCATACCTTATAAATAAATTCTTCAATAAATCTCATCAATTATCGCATTGAATGTGCCATCTATTTCCTGATAGATCAAATCTGCAACTCTGTGGCAGAATTCACAGTCTTTTCTACATGTTGTTTTGTTGAATCTTATGAATAAGTATACTGATAATGTAATCCATATTTTACACATAAAGAAACAAAGACTCAGAAGGTTTAATAAACTTTCCCAGACACTCAGCTAATATCTAAAATAGCCAGAACTTAAATTATGGTCTCTTACTCAAGGTCTAGTATTCTTTTTCCTGCTGTTCAGTTTTCTCCTACTCCCTCCTAAATGGCTTGCCCTTGGTAACATCCATCTATGGTTACTATTGAGGGCCTACAGCCCATTGTAATGTATTGACACTGTACCCAGCTAAATTCATAGGTATATAGGAACAACAGGCATGCATCTAACTAGTTGTCATTTTGGCCAAGAATATCTAACTATTGAGCACTAGTAAGTGGTCACATTTTTCACTGTTAGTATCAACACTGAATTTAAGGGCTGTCTCCTTATGGGTCTTTGAAAGCTTTAGAAATAGAATTCCTTTGCTTATCCTTGACAATACGTTAAATAAAATGATGGCAAATGGATAGACAGACAAGACAAGACAAGATAGAAGACTATTAACAGATCTGGGGGGTTGGGGGTGGGGAAGAGACTCCTGACTTAGACCCAGGTGCTGACCATGGAGAGAACACCAGTTCATTTAAAGCTCACTGAGTCAGTCAGTTGGCAATGCCAGCAGGTAGAATCTCGTGATGGAACACAGGTTCTGGAGTTCCATGGAGCTATACAGATCACCTGAAAACATGTCCACGTACAGCAAAATTGCAAGTTCTGAGGGATATGGGAAAAAAATAGTACTAGTAAAAATTAGGTGGGAATCCAGAATAATATGTACTTTTCGTATTTGTTTGGGGAATAATTAAAATAAAAAATATAAAATATGCAACCCAGAACTTGGTGCAAAATGTATGGGTAGTATAATGAAAGCTATGGAGAAAGATGCTGACAACCATGGCTCTGATAAGATGGTCTCAAGATGTGAGTTGGAACTAAGATATAGGGCAGTGGATATCAGAGATCTTAACTGGAATAAAAAGAAAACTGGGAATCAGGCATGAACTGATATCATGGGTCAAATATAAGCACCTACCCTACAAACACTTGGGCTCATACAAAATTGCAACAGAAAAATGATGCCTGCTAACAACACTTCCACGGACCTCTCTCCACAGGCACTCTGGTTTCCTCTGTTATCCAAGCTTCTAAACTTATGATACAGATTAGATCTATTTTTCCCACAACCAACCTGCAACCCAGAATTACTGTTCCTTTCTTATCAACACCCTTATTCTGAAATTTCAGGTATAAGGAAATCTGATCTCACAATTGTTCATGAGATAAGGACTTTTAGAGTTAATGTCTTCTCCTCAAGATGTTTGTTAACCTAAGTAATCTTCAATTGGCTAAATATTTTAATGTTTTCAGGAACTACTCCCATGAGTCCTGGAACATTCATTGGTAACCATTAGCAGCACAGAGAAGGTGAGTTTTGTTAGGTTTGGGGTGTTGCTTCCCAGAGCCTTTTGAGGGAAAAGGCAAAGATACAGAAGTTTTGGGGATTGTGTCTCCATTTATGCCTCTGCAGGAATTATTAGTTTCTCTTGCTACAAGGAGTCAGAAAATTCAATTGAGTTCAAATAAATAATTAAATTCTTCATAATTATTCAATTTTCTAAATTAATTTGTACATTTAATATAATTCTCAACCTTAAATAACCTGAAATAGATTTTTTTCTTGGAGCGTGGCAGAAATTGGTAGTAAGATTAATCTAGGAAAGTAAAGAGGCAAGAATATTTTAAAATGTACAAAAAAGAAATGTGTTACAAACATAAACTATTACAATTCATTAAGATTAAAGCAAGGTTAATTAAAATATGTATTTGAGACAGATGTACAAACTTCTATACATGTGTACAAACTAAAAAAAATAGATTCAATACTAATATACTATGCATATATATTCATATATACCTATTCTATACATATCTATGTATTCATATGTATGTGAGTATATATAATTAAAGGAAGTATCATTAAAAATGTAAATAGTGGTGTTGGGACCATTTATTAGCATTCCAAAAAAGTGTAGGTCAATACAACAAACAATACTCTATAAATGCTAATTTTAAATGTTCAGTTAAAAACTACAGAGAACTAGCCAAACAATAGCAAAACCACCAAAAATAATTTAATATTTATAAAATTCTGGAGGACTAAAACCTTTTAAAATGTGAGATTATAAGTAAAGTCACAACAGAAAATATTTAAAAATTTGGTCATTTAAAACTACTGACATGTACTCACTGCTATATTTAAAACAGATAACCAACAAGGACCTACTGTATAGCACAGGGAATGTTGCTCAATATTCTGTAATAATCTAAGTGGGAAAAGAATTTGAAAAAGAATAGATACATATACATGTATAACTGAATCACTTTGCTGTACACCTGAAACTAATACAACATTGTTAATCAACTATGCGCCAATATTAAATAAAATTTTTTAAAAAAATAAAAATAAATAAAACTGCTGAAGAGTAAACAATATAAAATTTAAAAAATGCAGCCAAAGGGGAATATTTGCAGCAAATGTTAATGTAAAATAAAGCATTCTTAAAAAGGGAAAAAGAAACTAGAACTATGGACAAAGGACATTATATGTAATTCAGACAAAAAGAAATACCTTTTAGAAATTAGAAATCAGAGAAAAATAATCATCATATATTCTAATCAAAAAATGCAAATAGCAATGAGATATTTTTACTTATTAAAGAAGGCAAATTTTTTTCTTTTATTTTGACTGAGTGTTAGTATCACTAATATTCTTGGTGCCTGTTTAAGTTGATAAAAGTCATCCAGAAAAAAACTAGAAATATCTTTCAAAACTATAAATTATTTACTTTTGATTGAAAATCAGATCACTTGAAACTTTAGGCATATAGATGTTGTCTGATTCTAAAAAAAAGACAGTCTTTAGAGAAAAACTTTATAAAAGCAAAGAATAAAAAGAAAAATCATTAGTAATTAACTATAACCCCACATACAAAATTTATCACATGTAAAAGTTTGGTAAAATTTCCTTGATAGTTTCGTATGTATACAAAATTGAGCTCAATCTATAAACATGATTGAGCTCTTAATATATAAATGTGTGTATATAATTCAGTTTTTGCTCTACTTTTTCATTGTAAAATCCTTAAAGAGTGTTGGCAAGAGTCATTTTAATGTTGTATAGTCCTCTATTGCACATCTATGTCATGATTTATTCCCTCATTTCTTTATTATTGGACATTGAGGCAATCTTCAAATTTCTAAATAATAATGTCAATGATAGAAAAAGTTCAGAAACAATCTAAAAGTTTAATGTATGAGGAGTTAAAATATAATACATCTAGCCATAAAAAATAATAAATCTACAATATGATGGAAATATGTTTATGATATGATGTCTATGCATCAAATTGCAATGTGGAAGTTAGCCCTTCTAAGAAACTGTGCCTGCTTCATTACATTGTACCAGTACTAAATGTTCATCTCACTCCCATTTAATAGGTAGGAATTCTAGTCTTGTTTGTACTCTGCACCTCCAGTTCTACAATGCCTCTTCTTCAGGCACCCTGTGAGCACCCAAGATATATTAGTTATATGACTGAGTAAATCTCTAATGAAAAGACTAAAGATTAACAAAGCTTTGCTCATGTTGTTTATCTCTTTTTCTGCCAGTTAGTTGTTTTCCTTTCTCTTGTTGGCATGTAGGCATTCTTTACTCTTGGGCTTTTGGGTTAAGAGCAAATGATTTCCAAAAGATTTGGAATATATATCACTTCAATTCTATCATGAGGTTACATTGAGAGAGCAACAGTCCAGGTGAGGAAATCAGCATTAGAGATGTATTTGGTTCCCACTTGTCTTGGCACACAGAATATCAGAGTTAAGCTCAAGAACTAGATTTCCATCTGATGACACCTGTGATAATAGATGGCAGTCAGACATGCTTTTAATGTTAATACCAAATTAGAATAGAAAATAATGACTATCTTTCTTGGAAAAAAAAGAGAAAATTTACCAAATACATCTTATAGACTCTGAAAAGTGGGTTTAATTTCAACAATCTAATGTTGAGAAATGTTTTTGTCTCTAGCAGTTAGAAAACCCTAAGTCATCTAATTCATTTCATTTATGAATGAAATATGGTCGAAAATTTAGGAATGCTCAATCTCTGTCCTTTTGTCTGTTTTGTCTACGTGTCCAGAAAGATGGGTATACCGTGCTTCAAACACCTACACTTTTGGTGCCCAGATCATCCTTAACATCCTGGCTTATTTGGACTGTGCATACAGTCCAACAGAGCATCTCTACTTTGCTTGTAACTGTCAACAGAAAGGGTGCCTTGTGGTCATACACGAGGGCACAAGTCACCCAAGTCAAAGGACAGGAAGAGATGGGATATTTGTTATTCCTGTCAGTGATAAAGGGAAAGAGCTTTGCCTTTCTTCCTCAAAAGTTATGTATGGCACTGCCCAGCAGACTTTGAAAGAAAGCAGAAAACTTAAAAATGAAGGAATGTGGAAAACATCATAAATATTACTACTTCTGTTGAAGAAATTTTGCTATTTATAACGACTTCACTGTTTACATGACTGTGTAACAGAAGCCTTGTCTGCCAGTTTATGCATGCACGTAACTATTCCTTCAGGGAAATAGATTCTTCACTTAAGAGTGAGAGAGGAAAACACTATTTCTTTTCCTACAAACATGGCAATGAAAGCCGGATTAAAAGACGAGTTTTTAAAATTTTGTTTTCTCAGTTCATGAACACACACGCACGTGCACACACACACACACACACGCACGTGCATACATACACAATAGTGACAGATGTAGAGCTTTAGAACGTTTGAAAAAACATGGCATTCTCAGTAGCCCACAACATACATTAAATCCTGACTTTACACTCTTAAATTAGTCTCATGGAATTAATATTTACCTTAATGCTCTTACATCATAATTTTGGTCATTAAACATGCCATCGAGCTTCAAGTTTTTAAAATATAGAGACAGTAACTCATTCATCATTGTAGCCACAGCACAGTTCAAAAATGTGAATCCCAAATGTAAAATAGATAGATAGTGGGAAGCAGCTGCATAACACAGGGATATCAGCTCGGTGCTTTGTGTCCACCTAGAGGGATGGGATGGGGGGGTGGATAGGGAGGGTGGGAGGGAGATGCAAGAGGGAAGGGATATAGGTATATATGTATACGTATAGCTGATTCACTTTGTTATACAGCAGAAACACACCATTGTAAGCAATTATACTCCAATAAAGATGTTTAAAAAAAATGTGAATCCCATGCCAACTATGAAAGGAAAATTCTACTTAATTTAAAATTTTTATAGGTTATTTCTACCACATATAAGACCAAATTATTCAAGTTTCATGTTTTGAACTCAACAAGTTTATAGAACCATAATATTCTGAATTACAACTCTGTTTTTAAAGAGTTTCCTCTTGGATTTGAGTCTGCTTTGATTCTTAAGAGAATCCTCAAAAGAAAACAAGTTTTTGATTTGAAAGATCACTCATTTGTGTAACATACCAAAACCAGAAATTTTCAAATAGCAAACCAATATATATTTACAGCCATCAAAATATCCTATATATTAATAGGGGCAGGTAAAGTTTACTGAGTACTTACACAATGCCAGGCTCTGTGCTATTCCACAGAATATTTAAAAACCATCTCTTGAGGCATCTCTCCCTGTTATTATAATACCCACTTTATAGAAAAGGCAAACTAGGTCTGAAGAGGTTAATAACTGGTCTAGGATCACAACACCATATTAACTAGAGCTAGAATTCTAACCCTCTCTTCACTGATTCCAATGCTTCCGCTCTTATGTACTTCGCTCTATTGTTTGCTGAATAATAATTGTGCACCTCTGACATTCCCTGTCTCCAACATTATAGGTGCCAGCTCCCTGTATTTGCCTATATCCTCATCCTCATGGTTGCCTAAGAGGGGAAAAAAGTAATCTTTAACAAACCTGAATAACCAATGTTGAGATCAAAGGCCTGTGGTCCTTTTAAATCATATTTTAATCAAAGCAAATATGTATTTTCTTGCTTAACACATATTGAGCACCTACTGTTTACAAAGCATCCTGTACACATAAGTAAATGTTATAATTTTTAATGAAGCAATATATATATATATTACCTCAACAGACTATACACCTGTAATAGGATTTGGCGTGATGGGTATCAACAATTTTCACATCATCTGCAACTCATGAGTAAATAAAACAAGTAATTTTTAGTGAATGTCTTTTTGAACAAAAGTGAATGCAGAAGAAATAATAAAAGCAATCATTGATGAGAATATAGAAAGTTAAGCACTAAATCCTATCTAAGGAGTAAAAAAAAATAAATTCTCTCACTGAACCATAAGTTTATACTTGATCTCATACAATAGCATGTAAATGCAACAACTAGAACCAAAGAATACAGTTGTGGAAACCATCGATAACTCCTATTAATGTTACAGAAACACGTAATTGAAAACAGATCCACTCACATGGAATACTTGGATTTTACTAAATTTGTGCATCCTCTACAAACCCATCAGTAAAGTCACACCACTGAGAATAGTTGGGGTCTGGACATCAAACCACCAAAGAAGCCTAGAAGATTAAAGCTGCCACACTGAACATTCTGACGTCTGTACCCTAGGATGTATTAATACATCTAACTCTGATATGTTTACTCTGTTTACCCTAGGACAAAATAGCTAGAAAAAGTCAGCAGACCTTGGCCAAGGATTCTTTCTCCTTATTTCTTAGCTAGGAGAAAAGATGGAAGAGCTGTTTCTCCTCCATTGATACAGACTACATTTTTACTTTCTTGGATTCAAAGACCGGTTTTTACTAAGCGACTACTAGGGAAGCAGCATAACAGTGCTCAGGGGAAGGCTGAGTCCCATGTCTAGTACTTAAGTGCTCTATCAACTTGCGCAAGTTATTTCACCTCTCTGCTTTAATTTCCTTCATCTGCAAAGTGGGGATATAACAGTATCTACCTCAGTGGGGACTTGAATGGATGAATGTGACAATGTAAGTAAAGCCCTTATCCCACTGTGAACACGCAATTAACATTCACCTCACTTCCCAACCATCATCAATGACGAAAATGGTGGCTACGAGTCTCATTGTACCTGTTTCCTGTAAGAATCCACCAGCCTTTCTGTTCTGACTCCCCTCCCACGGCAGTCTCCTAGTAAGTGAACTGTTTTATTCCATGGCGAACATTCCAACTAAGCCCCTTCTCTGTGACCCCCCAAGGAAAGGGAGAATAAGGCTAGACCCGGAAAGGTATCCTGATGCCCCCTGAGGACATTATGCTAAGTGAAATAAGGCAGTCACAGAAAGACAAATACTAAATGATTCCACTTATGTGAAATATCTAAATGGTCAAATTCATAAAAACAGAGAGTAAAATGGTTGCAGGGCTTTGGGAACATGGACATAAGGAGTTAGGTAAAAAGTTTCAGTTAGGGCTTCCCTGGTGGCGCAGTTGTTGAGAGTCGGCCTGCCGATGCAGGGGACATGGGTTTGTGACCCGGTCCGGGAAGATCCCACATGCCGCGGAGCGGCTGGGCCCGTGAGCCATGGCCGCTGAGCCTGCGTGTCTGGAGCCTGTGCTCCGCAACGGGAGAAAGTTTCAGCTATATAAGATGAAAAAATTCTAGAGATTGGCTGTACAGTCTTGCACCTATAGTTGAATACTGTACACTTAAAATTTTGATAAGAGGGTAAATCTCATGTTATGTGTTTTTTACCATAAAAAAAAAGGTATCCTGAGATGCTGAGCTGTGCTAAAGAGGTTAGGCCAATAACAAAAATATGTGCTTTCTATATATTCCATTTGTTTTTGCTAAATCCCTAAGAAAAGAGACCCAAAAGATACTTCCAAAACTTACATTACAGTTAGACGTTATCTGACACTTTGTGCCAGATTCTCCCAATCTGTCAGCTGCTGTCTGTTAGAGAAATTTTATGCCCGGAAGCAGTTGGGGCACATAATAATTCATAAGTGTGACTTCCAGGAACACCCACTTCACACAATACCAGCATTAAGCATCCAAACCCCTCAGCTGTAAAATACAAGGAGAATGGCACCAATAGAATGAGGATTTTAAAAGGACTGTGGTTTCAACAATTTCAAAGCTTTTAATCACGTAACACTTCGTGTTTTCCCAAACATTAATTTCTCAGATTAAGTAGGAGCATCTAAATTGGTATTGTGAGACCTGAGGAAAAAATTGTGTTTCTTCTAAATTGAAATAGTGACACTATCGACTATTATAAAAATAAAAAGGGATGGCGAGGAATAAAGTTCTCAGGAATTGGAAATGCATAGCAGAATGATTACAAGTGTGTGTCATGCATTCTGTCATTTCTAATCATACACAGATAAGACTTCCCATAGGGAAAAAAAAGTCTATGAGCATATATGTGCACAATTTCATTCCTGAATTAGGCAGGGAGTATCTTCACTGGCCTCACAAAATAAGGGAGAAACAGCTATATCCTTCAAACGAAGACCATGTCGGTTAAACACTTGAAACAGGAATGAGTCAGGGAGTGATGGATTTTAAGTTGACAAATGAAGCTCAGTCTTTTCTTTATCCTTGAATAATAACATAAATGTGAAAAACACAAAACCTTAAAGACTTTAAACCTCTTAATTAATATGCAGATATACTGTGAAATTTTTCAGAATTCTTCATATTACTGGAGTTTTTCGTTTTTCACTATTGATATTAGGGAATGTATTTCTTAACTGACATGATTTCTTTACTGAATATTAATTTCTAAGGTATTTAGAAAATAGAAATAGGTAAGTAAAATATTTTTAACCTCAGATCTGAAAGAAAATTCTTGCAAATACAGTATCAGCATTCTCGATATATTTTAAAATAGATATGTACATTTATGTAGCTATCAAGCGCTTAATAAATGATGACTACTCAAGGCAATTTGCAAACTATGGTTTCATCAAGATACATGTCAGTGTAAATAAGGGACCTTCAGTTCACCGTTTTTCTGAACAAGTATGCCATCATCTTTGCTAGCTCTGTTTCCGGTTTCCATGAGGCCATCATAAATCTACCACACTGCACGGTCTCCTCAGAACACAGTCACAGATTCAAATGCTTGAAAGTATAGTGAACTATACCTTCAACGAGTCTATATCAGAGTTAGTAATCTCCTTCACCTGTGGGGCATATTTCAACAAAATTGTCAGAGAAATGCACCCATCGCGCTTAAAATCTATCCATTATTATCACACTTTATGGAAAACTACCTTTTCTGTCAGCCTAGAAACATGAAATAGGAATGGACACTCCTTTTAATGTCTGTACATAAATGGTTTGTATACAATGTCTACTAAATTAGCCAGGGTGGACTTTGGTGGATTGAATGCAAACATAGATTCAACTGGTATAAAACATTTTTCTCAATTTGTCACTGCTGATATTTAATTTGCTTTGATCTAAAACTGCTAACGTTATCCAAGTGGAAGGAACAACTAAGATTCATTATTTTAGATTTATTTCTAATACTGAAGGTGTCTGCTAAAAAAAAGTAAAATAAAATGTATGAAATTATTGAATTTTCATCCTTCAAACTTAAAATGGTATATTAAAATCAGAAAACTGTTTAAACCTTTCCCTTTTCTGGAATTACAGTTTATAGTTTTGTATTTATTGAATGCATTCATAGGCTCCCTGAGGATGTGAAATGTATGGAAATATATGTGCATTACTAAAGAAAGAACTAAATTTATTCTTTCCCCACATCATGCTCTTCTTTGCAGTGGAGGTTTTTAATTCAATACAGAGCTAGAATGAGATGGAGCCAATTTCCTGGTCTATATGTGTGACAAATGCTAAAAGTGGCACAAGATTAACAAATTAGTTGAAGTATAGATCTTAAAAGATTTTTTTCTGTGTCTCTAAATCAAAATTCATATTTTATTTGAAACGAAACCTTCTTTAGAATTCAAGAATGACCAAGGACCTTTTATTTCTCTGTATTTAAGATGAAAAGAGAGGATTTATGACAACATACTTGCAATTTTTTTAAAAGCAAATTTTATTTGTAGGAAAGCTTACAAAGATTATATATTTGGAATATGAAATTATTTTAATTGGAATCCAGTGACTTGGGTTAATAATTCCAATGTGTGATTTGGTAAAAAAAATTAAAAGTTTTTTTTTTCAAAATAAAGAGTTATTCCTAAAATAAAAGCATAAAATGAATATCAGGGGTAAAATTTATTTATTTCTGTATTTTTATGAGTAAAAATAATGTTTACAATGTTAGGTCCCAGATAAATTTGCTTTGATTTTAAACTTGCTTTTCTAATAACATTTCTTATATTTAATTTTAAGTGAAAACTATCAAAGCTTGGCTGTTTTACCTAACTTCAGAATTATGTGTTGATATATATCTAACACCAAACAATAAAAACATCTGAGACAATAAAAGCATGGAACAGTTGTGGAATTCTTTAATTTAAGAGAAAATGGCTATGTTTGATAATCACGTGTCCATGAATAGATTTCTCCTCTTTGTCGAGAAACTTATATTTTGCAATTTTTTTTTTTCTTAAAGGAACCAACGTATGATGTGTAAGGGATTTTTAAAAAGGTATTCTGAAATAGGTGTCTTGGATTTAGCTCACTCATTCAGGTTGGAAGCTTTGTCACGTAGCCCACCTGTTTTGCTTGGGCTTAAATTATGTAAAAATACAGCATCTTAAAGCAAGCACAGTCTTATTTGTTGTACCCAAACACTATAACATGCTTAAAATTCAAGAAGAGTTCTGTGCAGGTTGTATGTCTCAGTCACCCAATCTCCTTCCACATATCTGTTCATGTTGACAGACTATGTCATAATACATCAACAGAAAGATCAGCACAGAAGAACAAAATTTCATCGCCTGACAGCAAGAGGAAAACTGATTTTCAGTATTAAATTAGTACAAATATACCATTACCTCACTTCCAATAAGTCTACTACCTTTAAAAAATAAGGCGTCTGCTATAATCACAAGTATATGCAAAGGCAATTAGGTTCGTTTATTTCTTTGGTATCACCCTTTGACTGACAGCCTATTTTCATTTATCTTTTACAAGTTATTTTATTTGTTGTATCTTGGAAACAACTTAGAAAATTTTAAAAAAATACAATTTCTTCCTGAGACATGAAATATTACATATGTAAAAATATATATCTGCCAAATGTTTGGAAGACAATCTCTCCTAGACTAATCATGAGCAGAAACCTTCTGGCCATTGAAATGGAAATGGGTATTTAAGCTTCTGAGAAAAGTTCGGTACCTTTTTCATATAGCATCTTGCTCTGTTTGGATTTCAGGATAAATTTACCAATACCTGTAATCAATAATGTCTTTTACAGCCTAGGACATCATCTGCCACTTAGGCTTTTAATTTTGCCCCTGTTTGAACACCCTGCAACATATGCACTTCTCTTTTGTCTATTATCCTAGAGTTGTGCTATTCCCAAATATTGACATCATCTACTTTTATCAGCATTAACTGCTCTGAAGCTTCCCAGGCTCATGCTCGGCTCTATTTCTCCCTATTGATTATCTTCCTCACTCCAGCAGGTAGCTAGCCAGCGAGGCTGTCCTGAGAAATAGCTTCCAATGACTTTATACGCACAATTTACACGGAATTGTTTAAAGAAGATATTAGCCTCAATACAAATCAGTGAACCTCATTTAGTCAATACTGCACAATTCCGCTGTTGGCACCCTGTCACATGTTCGACTTTACAGTCAGCTGCTGCACCCAATCTGCACATTAGCCATAGTATTTAGTTTCATATTAAAATGAAGCTGGTTTTTTTCGCTTTTGCTTTTCTTTTTGAAATCTTTTCAGTATACTTTTTACATCACCTCTCTGAGCCATGTGATAGTAATATATTTTGAAATACAAAAACCTGAGATTAAATGTTTGATTTTTGACAGTGTTCTTAAATATAATAAATTCAAAAGGAAATACTGTTAAGTTAAAATGGAGTGTTTTTCATTAAGTCCAATCAAATGGTAGACAACAAAGGATCTTTTATTTGAGAATATGAAGTGAAAATGAAAACCAGAAAACCTTTACTAAGAAAAGGTCCAGCTAAATTATGTTGGAAGGAGGTCTCCAGATTGAGCTTGGGTGTTTCTTTTGCTAAAAGTGAATTAAACTAAGATATGTTATGAAGAAATATTTTACAAAGAAGCAAAACTTAATGCTTTGTGGAGATGAAAATAAGGTCTAAGGACGGTTGACTTTGAAAATAATTTGAAAGAAAGATCACATATGAAAAAGATTGCCACAGCATCTGATCTTTTCTTATAATCATAACAGGGAAATGTTTGGGGGAAAGTAATGCTGCCATGGCAATGCTGTAAAATTCTAGAAGGGGTGTTTACATTTCAGAATTACCCCTCCTTAAACTACTGGTTTATGATAGCTAATGAGATGATATCCAAATGTTGAAAACGGGAAAATTCGAATGAAAATCTAAATGTGAAATATAATATAATGAAATAACTAAGCAACATAATACTACTCTGATCGTTTGTGCAAATATTGCAAAATGAACTGCAATACATTAAAATTCTTCAGTGGTTGTGTAATACATAAGTGAAGGTTTACATATAAAAGCTTTAGCTATCAAAAAAAAAAGGATCTTTATATCATATTGTCCTAAATTTTTTACTTGAAAACATCACTAACCTCTTGGGGTATATTCTGAAAAGTTGTCATTAAATCTATTTGCATATCTCTTTGTAAACTGAAGTTCAAGGTAAAATAGTGCATGCTGATCAAAATAGTCCATTTGTTATAAAATGCATCATTTAGCTTTAGTGGGTGAGTGGCAGAAAGCTCTGGAGAATATGAATGGTAGAGAAAATAATAATTTCAGGTTTAAAGGTTTTAGAGGGGTGAATATTTTTTCTGTAAGTAAGAGTTGAACACAATGACAATTTTAAATGAGTTATAGTTATAATAGTAGATTTTGAAAATTAATACAGAAAAAAAATTAAAATAAAATTACATAACAAATTATTGTAAATATTTCAAAATGTTCTCTTTTTTACTATAAAATGTTAAAGGTGATTTTTGTATGACCTTTGCTTTCATTTCCTTTCTCTTTAAATATCACTGGTACGGAGCTGGAGCCCTGAAGCCCAGGTAGGAAAGACACACTGAAAGACGGCCAGTCTATCCTGACTGTACATTTTTTCACACATTTATTGCAAACTGACACTCATATAACAGCTTTCTTTTTTTTTTTAATCACAAAGATTCAACAAAGAACAATTCCAGTATCAAGGGAAAATCATATCTCAGAAAAGAGAGAAATGCCATAACTGCATATTCAGGCTGCATAAACCAAGTTTGGCAAAGATAATTGTACTATTTGTGTGTGACAGCATTTTACCATTTAAAGAAGTCAGTAATCTAAATTTGAGAGTATTTAGGTGTAATTGTGTATATGCATGTATATATCATATATTACATGCAATGCACAAATATAAATTTCAGCCCCAAATGAAATGCACAAACATTTCATTTGTCTTTTTTTAGTTTAAAATATTCTTTGATGAATACGTATTTATATATTAAATATACCTCTGCCAACTAAATTATGAGATTTCTTGTTAGTCCATATGTCATATGATATTCTACTATTAAATAAGATTGTATACTTTATGTATTCACTTAAACACAAGAACATTCTGAATGAAGCAAATGAAAGCACAAGCAATGCACACAAATTAAGATAGGTTTTTAAACTAACAGCAACAAAATAGTCTGATAAACTTTTCAAATAAATAAAGACACATTTTTTTTCCAAAAAAATATCTAAATTAATGCTTTAAATGTAAGTGAATGTTGTTTTCAAATTACGTCAAAACATAAAATTCTCAATGATTCTCCATAGTAACTTTCAAAAGAAACTAATTTTTAAAGAGCTTTGATTATATCCCTAAAATATAAAGGAAAATTATTTTTATTTTCTGTTTATTAAGACCCATCTATAGCGGAAAACATGATTCCAGATCTATAATCTTTATAAACATTATGAATGTTCATATTTATGATGCATATTAAAGATTAATGTTTAAGATCTATAGTGACTGCCCATACAGATTACCAAGATGATGGCAAAAATCATGCATATCATTTCACTGAATTAGTTTTAGTAGCTTAAATGTGTTATAGTGAGTCCAGCTATTTCAAATAAATCTTTTCTAGAAATATTCTGACTAGTATAGCCTAGTCACAAAGGATATTTTACAACAAAAATTAACTTTAAAAAATAATATTGAATTCTGTGGGATACTATCCTTTCTAAAAGTATAAATTTATCTAAACTAAGCACACATACATACACACTCACACATACACACACAAATTTTGTCGGTTTTGTCATTAAAGTAAACTGAAAATGAAGCCATTAAGGTGATCATTGCATTGTCATCTATGCAACTATGTAGCTTTTAAAATATGTAAGCATTTCATTTAATCCTAGTTTTACATATTTAACAATAGATCAGTAACTATTGTCATTGATTTTTATAAAGTGTAAATATTTTAAAATATCAACTAACACATGTATCTATTCAAATTCTAAGACAATTTCATTCGTCTAAGAATGTAAAATCAAACTAAATAGCTAATTGAGATATTTCATAATGTCTCCATTTTACAGAAAAATATGTATTAACAAAGTACAGTATTTAAGGAAATTAATGTTAGCCTTCTTATACATAGAGAGTATATTTGTGCACCTATTACTATCTATATAAGTATAGATATATCATTATATATGTCTTGTCAATCTATGTATTTTGTGCAGAGAAGAAAAGCATTCTCATAACCTAGAATAAAGCAATAACGGAGTATAGGTATGTGTGTATGTGTGTGTCTGCTTGTAGAGACGGAGGAAAAGAATTGGTAGATTTACAGAGAGGTGTTAAAGTAGAATATTAACGTGTTTGAAAATGAATATGAAGGCATTATACTATATAAAGAAATATCATTGATAATTTTTCTTCTCTCTCCTTCTTCCTCTCTCTACAT
Source organism: Globicephala melas (assembly GCF_963455315.2). Lineage (NCBI taxonomy): Eukaryota > Metazoa > Chordata > Mammalia > Artiodactyla > Delphinidae > Globicephala > Globicephala melas. The sequence continues at coordinate 20,086,790 of NC_083330.1, forward strand.
GAGTGTATTTGGCTGCTAACAAGGAAATGAACATTTGAGATAAAAGGAAAAGAGAACTGTATAGAAATTTCAAATGGATATTTTGGTTAAAATTACTAAATTAAAATTTAAATTCAATTGGGTTTTCTTTTCTGAAATATGAAATAAGGAGCTTGTAAAATGGGCACGAGAATCACAACATATTTTGAAATATTTCTATTAAAATTTTCCCATATAAATATTTGTATCATTAGTACCTTATAATATTACAAAATATTCTGAAGGAATGTAAAAATAGCATGAAATAAACCTGAAGGGGTAATCTTTGTAGCATAAAGATCAAGATTCTAAGTAAAGACAAAGTTCCTTATCGTTTGATTCAGCCATAACTGTTTCAAACCTCCTAGTTTAATGATTTTTATGTATTTCTACTTGTTGGTTTTTCAAATTTGTCATTGCTTCAATATTCTAGGGCTGAAAAGGAAGTAATGTAGGGGGTAAAACAAGAATTTACATAGCCACCTAATAGTTAATATCTTGACCACTTTAAGATTATGCATTTAAATAGTTATAATCCCAGTAATTCCAATGCTACAGCATCCAGGGGATGCTATTAGATGCCTTCAACAGATAGATGTCCTCAGTGATACTTCATAGCAAGTATCATTTACTAGTACCTGACTACCTAGATTCCTGAGGCTTTTAGTCTAAAAACACATTTCTATATAAAAAGAGCCCAATTTAACTATAAGGGTAACAATGATGTTGTCATGAAGTTGACAAAAAGTGGTAGACAAAAAGTTATCTGTAACTTTTCATTCCCTAATTCCTAGATAATTAACGAGGATAAAACTATACCTTGATCACCTCTTTTCAAGATGGTAAATTAATGATATAAACTAATGATACAGTGGAATCAAAGTGAGTTATGGAGGTGGGGGAGGATATGGGCGATGGAGAGAGAAATACCTTTTTCCCCGGCTCCACAAAGGGTTGAGGGCCTAATTATTTTTAAGTATAATCCAACCAACCTCTTCTCATGCTTAGCTGCACTGAGTGACACTATTTGTGATGCCCAGTGTGCTGAAACTGAGCATGTTGCTGTCAGTTTAAAAATGACTATAATAAAAGTGACCATGAAGATGGATCTTGTGATTTTGCGTTTCTAATCAGTCATCTGTGAAGAACACTTTTGCTTTGATTCAGCAGACTGGTGACAGCCATGATTGATAGTGCACAAGGATGAAAAAAGGTTATTAACTGTCTTCCTATTAAGCTCAATGTTTTACCCCTCTAGGTGCATCTCATACTTTAAGTTAAAATACTTACTCAGGTAAGGTCAAGAATGAACTCTATGGAGATGGTATCCATTCTGCTGAAAACGAGCAAGGCATCCTTACATAGATTTTTTTTTTTTAACTTAGCACTTAAACTACATTTAATTCCACCATCTTATTCATTAGCTAAAAAGAGAAATTCCCTCCTTCCAACAGCATCCTATGGTGAAAACACTAAATGTACAGAAAATAGCTTTAAATGTAAAGATTTGAATGTGGAACTGACTAGAAACATGTGTGTGGTACGTATGTAAATCTGTGTTTAAACAGATGGTTATATACACATAATCTGAGGGTATTTTTAAGGGTAGATACTAAATTGATTTATGATTACCAAATAAATATCTGCATAATATATGCAAAAATTGTTTAATTTTAGATAATCTATACATGGCAGAGAAAAAATAATAAAGAAAAAATAATCATTTCTAAGAAACTCAAAGGATCTAATAGAATATCTAGATACTTGTTTTCATTTAAATGTAATATATTAATTTATGAACTTCATCTTATTTTAATTTTTTAAAATTAGAAATATTACATATAGATAAACATTTGAATGGCAGTATCTGTTCACATCTTTGACTAGCATACAGACGCACACCCGTACACAAGTAGTATTATAGAACCTAAGGTACTCCACTAACTGAGGATGTACCATTCATTAAATGAAATAATAAAATTTTTAATGCTATCATATTTCCTGTATTCCTTTATTCTTACTGAAGCCAAAATGTACTGAAAGATTTTTGCACACTTTATTTAACTTCTCTTTAAAAGCATTTTAAATTTACAAGTTTGTTTCTGGGAGATAACGAATTAAATATATGCATTTTAATGTAAAATTGTGGTATTATGTTTCTTCCTACATTTCCCACTGTAAACACTCAGTACATGGCAAATGTAATATGAATTAGGAAAAAATATTAAAGGATGTCAATAACTTGGCACTGAAATAACCATTTAAACTCTAACCAAATTTCAGTTCTGTGTGCTTGGCAGTTCTTCACTGAACAACTCTGCAGAGTGGCACAGAATAAGAAAATGTTACCAGCATGTTATTAGAGTTTCGTTACAGGGAATATCATAGTATGTCCAAATGTTTTCTCTAGTATATCATGACCTGTTTCTCCAATGTCCGTTATTATACCCGTTTTGGGTCTGTAATAAATTATATTTTGAAAATGCACTGTTTTAATATTAGGATCCATCAACAATGAAATATAGAGAAAGTAAGGAAATGAAGTTCAAGATTTCATTGAATTTTTCTCTAGAGCCAAAAAAATTGGCTCTCTGTCCTACTTTCTTAATATTACAATTGCTGTTTTAAGAAACCTTTCCAATTCTCTAGGATTTTATGCATGCCAAGGATAATTTAAATACACACTGAGAGCCTAAAAATGTTAAAATGTTAGATCAATATGAAAGCTGTTTACTTAGTGAATTGTGTTTATGTGAAGTGGACTTAAGGGTAGATTTTAGAATTCATACAAGATTTCCTCAATACGACACATTAACTTCAATATTAAATGGATTTCTCTTTCTGTCTTTTCCAACTTCAACAGACAAATGCGTGTTCTGAAATTTAGAAATCAACGACGAGATAAGTGATAGAGGGGTTTATATGATCAATGATAACATATTGTACAATTATTTGTCAAAGTTTTCACAGCAGAATTATAATTATAATGGAGAAATAACATGTTGTGTTTCTCAAAAACATTGTGTGCTTTTAAAATCAAAAATGAAAAATGCAGTTTTTACCTATTTCATGTTAACTAACAAGATGTTCTAAAATATTAGTGAAAGTCCTGTCTTCTTCCATCTGCCTACTTGGGAGTTTCTTAAGGAAAAGGAGGAAATACAAAGGCTGGGTAGGCCCAAGAGGGACACACAGATTTCCCAGTTACCCATTTCCTAGTCTTCTCTGTTTCTTCTCTAGAGAATCAAGATCTAGAACACACATTACACACAGCACACATTTTAGGAAAGAACAAGGCAAAGGCCATTTCAGGTAAAGTTTAGGTCATTTCCAAAGCAATTAGCATGGCTGAAAGTGATGTTGAGCTTTTGTAGAAACCAACACTTAGCAGACAGTAAAAGTTAAAAGTGCCACAGTTTCTTGTATCCTTTTGGAACTCCAGAACAGAATGTTTCCTTAATTTTGTTCAAGCAAGCGATAGAACTGGTGAAGAAAAGCCCCACACCTTTGTGCAAACCCCTTAAATTTGGTTCTGAGGCTACTGCGATTTGGTTTCATGGAATGCTGGGGCACAAGGCACCTTTAGTTTACAATACCTAGGGCTTTGATTACTTTAGCTTGAAAGTCTCTTCCGAAGCCCTTCCAATCCTACTGGTATCCCTCCTTCTCCTCCTCCAGACCTACGAGGGGACACAGGGTAGGGGTATGAACTGAGTGGTGCACATCTGTGTAGCCAGACCGTGGAGGCTGACAGCTGCTGTCCACTCCCAGACTGTGTACCTGAGCGTAGAGGCCACTCTGCTCTTCTGCCCAGCCCACTCCAGCCTGCAGTGTTGCTGCTGTCACACCAGCCGGTGATCTGATAGGCTTGTCGGGTTGCCATGGTGTTGACTTCTTGCCTCTGAGGAGCTGCCCAATGACTGGAGGTCTGGGATTAAAGCGGGAAGAGGCAGCGGCCGCAGCGAATTTCAGCGGCAGCTGCAGCAGCAAGAAACAAGAAGCGAGAGGACGAGGTCTTTAGACTGAGCTCCGCTCGCAGCCAGGGCTGCCGGGGAGGGAAGGAGAGGAAAGGGGGGAAGTTTGGAAGGATGACCACTCGAAGCCAGAAGATGCAAGTGAGGAGTTTGAGACCCGCTCAGGAATAACTCATAAGCAATCTGCACGCGCTGAGAGGGAAAATCGTCCAGAATTCGTTATTATTCACATAAGATATTACCAGGGCGGGGGGTGGGACTGGGGTGTTAAAAGGGACTTAAGTGGGTGATATACTGCCTCCCCAAACCCCCTCCCTTAACTTGGGCAACGAAGTAATTTGACAAATTAAAGAGGGGCTATACAGAGAACTTTAAATCTGGATAGCTAACTTATTCCGAGAAGAGAAAGTGCAACTAGACGGCAACCGAGTAAATGAAAATAGTTGCCGGGGAGCACGGCCGGCGGGGGCGATGCGGGCTGGTGGGGGCGGGGAGGGGGAGGTGCGGAGAGTGCGTGGGACGCACAACCCCGGACCGGAACCGTAAACTAGGCAATGAAAGGGAAAGAAACCGCTTCTGTTATAAATTAGTAGGTAGGTGAAGGTTACGCAAAGAAGAAAAGGGAAAGTAAAGCTGTTAAAAGAATAGAATAAACCCCCTGGGAGTTGAAATCGCAATCCCCCCCCCCCGCCCGCACCCCCACCCACCCCCGGCTCTCCAATCCAAGGGGAGGAGGAAGAGAAAGAGAGTGCATTCTGGTGTGATGAGAACTCTCTGGAATGTCTGGAGGAGAGGATAGGAGCGCGAGGGTAAGAAGACCCGGGTGCTAAATAAATGGCGTGAGAGAGAAACGGGGGAGGGGCGGGGTAGGAAGGAAATATTCGGCGATTCACCGGAGGGACTTGGAGATGGAGAAGAGTGAGATTCCAGTAGAAGGAAAAGAAGTGCAGAAGTTCAGACCTGTAGCGTAAAGGAAGGAGGGAACGACTAGAGTCAGTAAGAGAGAAGGCGGAAAAAGGTGTGTGCTGCTGAGGGAGGGCGTGGGAAGGCACCCGTTGTCAACTAGAGGGAGCGACTGCTAGGACAGAGGGCAGAAAGGGCAGAGAATTGTACGGACTCTGGCGTTGGCGCGAGCACCGCGGGGCAGCACCGGCGAGCTGGAACCAGGTGCCGTGCAGCCCGCGCCCCGGCTCGGGGCGACGCAGGGACTTTTCTGGCAAGAGGAAGAGCTGCTCGTTCACCCTGACGGAGTCACGATTCACCGCGAGTCCCAAACACACGCCTCACTAACTACTTTACAGCCTCTTTCATTGATTTTCTTTAACAAATAAACAGAATACCCGTTGCAGCAACACTTCCTCTTGCTGCAGCTAGCTAGAATGCCAGAAGCTCTCTGATGGTTTCATTTCTCCGGATAGCAGTTTTTATATCTCTAAATAAATTATTTTCTTTCACTTAAAGGATCAAATGTGTGATTCCATTCAGTTTTGGGGAGTCCAGTCCTCGCCCCCCCCCTCTATAATTTGGGAATCACCTTTTAGAATAAGTAGAAGACAGGTTCAGACACAAGTTTGCAGACCTGGTAAGGCTCACTGACATTTGCATATTAATTTTTGCTAATAAGAAGTAACTCAATTTGGAAGGAAAACGCCGGTAAAGAAATTGATTCCCTTGCAATTGCAGGGAAATTAACACTAGTCCGAGAGCCACACCTAAGCTACTCCCCTTGAGTTGTCTCTTAAAAAGATTTCCTTTAAAAATAAAGTATTTATTTTAAAGTGGCCCCCTTCAAGAGCGGTTCTGCTCGAGGTTCTTCCATACATGTCAAAGGGTTGTTGAATTATTCATTATTGTAATTACTATCATCATTGTCATTATCCTTTTCCATGTGGAAATAATTTTATTATCGTAATTTGATATCTGAAGAATTTCCTGTTAGTCGTTTGATAATCACTTTTTTCTGCTGAAAAGAAAAGTTTTGTTTATAAATGAGATAGGGAAAATGTTTTAAATGCTTTGATGTTTGCTATAGATTTCCGTTTATCTAATCGATCGGAATGCCAATAAAATCGATTAAAGGTTTAGTGTTTTACAAACAACCATTTTGTGCTTTTTGATTTTACGTTCAGAATGATTTTAATAAAACTAACGCTTTCCTTTAACATTCTCCCTTTAAAAAAAAACAAATCTTTATCGTTTTTTTTCTTTTATTATTAGAAATTGCCACTTAAAGTTCTAATAGGAAAATAAAATATATAAGCAATGGCCGCAATGGTTTAAATTCCATCCTCTTGTTGCTCAAGGTATTTAAATAAAGCCCTTTAAAATCTTGGTGAATTATATGCGATCATTCAGTGATTGCGGAATATTAAATTAAACTTAGATAAATCCGCATTGAAGAAGGCAGCACCCAATCCTGAATTTATTTCCCATTTTCTCTAACAGCATCATTGCGCTCCTCTCTTTGCAGTGACAATGTGCCAAATCTGGGCATTCTGAAAACATTTTCCATATGCTTTAACAGGGGACTGATAGACAAAGAAGAAAAGGAGATGATCTTTTTGCTCTGAGGTATATTTTCCTTAACCTTTTTCTGGTAGACTTTCACTGATAATTATTTTAAAGCAAAAGTTTGAAAATCATTTAATTCTTTTTTTTTTTTTTTTGCTTTCACCATTTTTTTTTCCTATCTTGTAATTTATATTCCTGAAATGGAATTTTGGTGACAATATAATGTAAAGCTATCATTTCTGTACCTTGGCAAACAACATTTGTTTCAAAATCTTTGATTCATTTAGCTTGCTAGCTGCCTTTTGTAATTAAAGATGGATTTAATTATACATTTTGTAACTTAGATCAGATGGGCTGTTTGTTTGCTGTAGGATTTAATGGTGCTTTTGTGTCTAATATTTAGGGATGTTACATACAGAGGTGATGGCTTTTCTTCAACTATAAAGATCTGGACTTTTTTTTTTTTTTTTTTTTTGTCTTGGAAATGTGGATGTTTGGATGAATGTAATGTCCTGTTTTAAAATAATTCTATTTAGTGGCTGGAGTTAATATATTGTCTCTACAGCATTTCATTGACTAAATATAGATGTTTTAGGTTTAAAAAGATCACAACTGTATCTTCTATTCAATGAAATCAGTTATTCTTTATTTTGTTTTTCCTCACTTGTCTATCTTTTCCCATCTGCATCGCTGTCTCTTACAGCTCTTCCCCAGACGGAGTGTAAAATTTTCGTTGGATACTCTTGCTGGAAATATCTCCTTGTATTGTGAGAAGGGTGTGCTTGTGACCCTGGATGGAGTGAGTGTGCATGTGTATGGTGTGGGGGGCAGTGGTGGTCCTCATTAATTTGCATAAGAGCTGTAGAAGTGCTTGTGAAGTTAGTGAAGTGCTATTGTTTGGGAAGAGACCTGCCTGATTTTGTTTATAAACACTGGTCTGGTTGCCTAGGGGGAAAGAAGGTCACAGTACTGTCTGAGCCCTGACCTCTGAAAGGCCAGAGTGTGTCTGACTTTTTCTGTCTTTCCTTTCTTCCTCCCTTAATTCTTCCCTCCTCAGACCCTCTATACTTCAGACTCTCTATAACTCCTCTCCCCTCCCCATTCCTTACCTTACCTGTGTCTAACTGTACATAATGACCCCCTACACACACACACACACACACACACACACACACACACACACAACCAGGTCTGAACCTCCAGGGGGGGAAAAAGGTAAAACCGATTTACTTCGAAGTTAAAGCAAAAACTGGGCTTCAGTCTGGAAAGGTAGAAATATATGGGGATATGGAAGTACAGAGATAGATCCCGGGATCAGGAGGGGGTCATTTTTATGTTGGGGAAAAAAAAAAAATGAGACTACGGAGGAGAGAAGAACGAGGTTGGGGGAGGGGAGGGAATAAGCGAACGACGGATTTCACTGCCCACAAACACGTACATACACACTCAAAATACCTTTCGTCTTTGAATGTCATTTCATCTAGTTCACTCTCACCATCAAAGAGAGTGTCCATTCTGGATGTTAGGTCATATTTTCATTCTCCCTCCTCCCTTTTTTAATTCTCAAGAAAATATACTTTTTTTCATAGTAATGGGAAGTGGCTCTCCCACACTATTTCTTGAATTATTTCACTAGAAATATAATGCTTGTGACACTTTCCCCAATAAGCCCTGCACTTTCCGATTCACTGTGAACTTCATCGTCTCCCCCTTACATACATACATACTCCTCCCCCCCCCCCCCCCCCGCCACACACACACACAAAATAACAGACCTTGGTATCAGGTTTAAGTGTGTTTTGGAAAGGAGTTGCTGAGTTAAACAAAAATGTTAGTTAACAGACTGCCTTTGTTAAATAGCCCCCGGGAGGAGAAGACCCAACAAAAAGAGGGAAAGAGGAGGGGGGGCTGAGGATCTGAAAGTGTCTATGGTGACATAAAGGGTTCCTAACGCTGAAATCACTTGTAATGCCTCGTTTCAAACTGAGCTCATCTATAGACCCCGGAAGCGCGGTCAAAAGACTGGGAACCTTTTCCCCTTGGGCTGGGGCTAGTCTTGAGCTGGAGGGAAGCGGGGGAGAGGGAGGTGGGGTATTTATTAGTGACTCAGCTAGGGCAGGGCGGGGGAAGGGGGGAACATACAGCTCAAGACTCATTAAACCGATTGTAAAGCCCTGAGTGTCCTCCGCAGAGATGTGGGAAATAAAATACGCCGAGGAAAATCTGGGAGTGGAAATTACCTTTTGTCTCAATGTTAATTACTCCTTGCTTCCAACACTCAACACCTAACCACCTGGTAGCCCTTTCTGGTCCTTCCCCAACTCGGCGCCGGGTGTCAGGATCCGAGTGCTCTGCAGTGGGCTTGGCTCGGCGGGGCAGCCCTGGAAAGTGCAGAAGAGGGTCTAGGGAAAGTTCTGGGTGCGGCGGGGAAACCTCTGCTCGTTTCACTTTGAAATTAAAAGTAGCCAAACGTTCCGCGAAGGCGGCGGTGGGTTCGTGCAGAGTTTAGGGACAGCGGCATGGGGGGTGGGGGTGTTGTGTGGGGTCAAAGGTTGAAGGCGAGGAGTCCGCAGAGACCTGAAAGGAGCAGCTGGGTTTCCCGAAGCCAGGGGCCGAGGAGGAGGGCGCCAGGGGCCGCGGGGCAGCCGCGCAGCCGGGTCGAGCCGGGCGGATCGCGCCCGCGCCCCGGAGCAGCCTGCGGGCTGGGCTCGAGCTCGCTCCCCTCGCCGCGCCCCTGCCCGCGGCGCCGCGCTCCGCGCCTCCGGGCCCACCCCTTGAAACCTGCGGCCGCTGCTCCCAGCTCCCCTTCGCGCGCTGACGCGCTCCAAGGCCGAGCCCTGGAGGAAACTCTTGACTCTGTGCTAGTTCCTCTCTGCCCCTTCCCCTCAGCCCATTAACCCCCGACCCTCATCCCAGCTTCTCTTCTTAGGAAGGAGGTGAAAGAGGACGAGGAAGAGATGATTCAAAAGAAAACACACACACATACACACACACACACAAACGCTAGAAGAGGAATACTCGCTTGCAGAAAGGATTGCAAAAGTGGGCGCCCCTCTTACAAATCCTCCTTCCTTTTGTTTTCTTACTTAGAATTCGATAACTCCCCTCCCCAACACACACACACACACACACACACACACACACACACACACTACTACTACTACTACTACTACTACTACTACTACTACAGCTGTATTTTTCAGGGAAGAGGGGATGAGGGCGTAGAGGAGAAATAGCCACAAAAATTTTTAAATGGTTTTCCTGATTTGACGTTTGGTGTTTTGACATCAATGACATTAATATTATTGATGATGTTTCAGGCAGAAAAAAGGCAAAAGAAATAAAGGAAAACTTGAAAACGAAATGATCATCATTTCCCTATTCTTCAGTGCCAGAAATAGACCCCTTTCTTCACCTGAGCCTGAAACAGACTTATTGTTCTCAGGTGTTTCCTTCATCATACGCATTTACCCGTCTGAAATCGCAGGAAATGGTTTTTCCATCAGTGAGCTTGTACATGGAGCCCTCTCCTGAAAAGGGCTTGATCTTTTCTGATCTGAACCTGAAAGTTTCCCTGCCTTCATTTCCCCTCACCCTCTTCCCCCTACACGCACCTCAAATTGTTTCTTAAAGCCAGAATTTTTGCTCTCTGGGGTGTTTTTCGGTAAACAGTAACGCTACATAAACGCCTTCTTCACTTGCAAGTTACAGAGAATTTAAATTTTACCCTCGTGGGCATGTATATTTCTTAAGGCACATGGATAAACCCCACTGAGGTGCAATCAGACACCAACCACTAGCACACCGGTGATACAGTTGCTGTGTGTAAAGGTGGGGCTGTAAAGAAAGTAAATCAAAAATTTTAGGAAGCTGTCCACTTTGGTCAGATTTCTTCCCAAACAAGTTTGAAATGGAATAAAGTCTTTGGAGAAGTAGATAATTTTCTTTCTGTTAATGTTTAGTAGTCCTGGTTTCTAATACACTAGTACATGGACTGACTCTAGATTCTTATGGTGGTGATTTGCTTTTTTCTCTTAATAAAGACCATATCTAGGGTTTATTCTCCACTCCAAGCCTCTGCACTTTCATTGTAACCTTACCCAGCTGCTGTAGGCAACCAGCTTTCCTGATCAGGGCCTAGGTGTGCTCTTTTGAGGACTATGCTTTTATCCTCCCAGGTGTTTTGTTTGTTTTTTAATCCTATTTGCATCAGTCTTAGGATTTTCCAAATGTTTCCTGATAACGCAAGGTTTCAGGTCCAGAAGTGTGTGTGTTTGCAGGCTCTGTTTTTCCTAGTGCTTGTGCAGTAAACCTTTCTGTTGGTATTTGGTAGATTTGGTGCTTAAGGCCCAAGACAAGGTTTTGGAGCAGATCCTGGCCATCCAGAACTTCAAAGGCCTGTCAACTCAAAAGCAGCTGACGCCTCACCTGTCCAGGAAGCTGGACATTGCAAGTATTTCCTGTTTTTAGCTTGTTTGATTTGTTACTCTCACCTTCTCTCTAGAATTCCTATTTTTGAAATATTACGTAGATGGTATCTACTTGTGACCTGCAGTATAGCAGTGTATCAAGATGCTATCTTTGAGGAGCAATGGAGATATATATATATATACACACACACACACACATACACACACACACACATACATACATACATACATATATATAGTCCATATTCAGTATAGTCCGTATTCAGTAGTCCATATTCAGTAGGGGGTATTTAAAAGTATGTCTATTCCTAGTTTTAGTTAATTATCTTTTAATGAAAGTGTCACTCATATTCACATCTGTAATATTGGAAAGAGATAATTAGATTTTCAAATGAGAATCAGCCACCTTAAATTTTGCACCAGAAAATACCAAGTATATTTCATTCTAATGAGATCTGTAGTGGGGTTTTAAAATTCATCATAATGTGCTTCAAGAAAGATAATTCAACACACTTGCAAGATGAAAGGTTTTCTTCCTAAGTCTTCTTAAAGCTATTACACTGAACTTATGCAATTCTGATAAAATATTCAAAAATATTACATAAGGGCTAGAACCGTACCCTCACTATCATCCTCGCAACCATCCCTTATTCTCATTTGAAAGTTTACTTTGACTAAACTAACCGCTTCCATCTTCCACGCCCTGGGTTTTCTTTCCTGCGTGTACAAACGAAAGATACGTGTTCACATTGAGTGCCTACAGATCCAGAGTGCAATCCCTCCTTTGAAATAGGTTGGGCAGAGCGGTATTTGCACACAGCCAGGCACCCTTTATTTACATACATCTGCATATTTGCTCAGGACCCCGCATTTCGCCGTTAAAGTGCTTTCCTGTACGTAGCAGAATAAACTAAGCAGAGAAAACCTTTTCATTGCCCTCACTCCTCTTTCTGCTTAAAGCTTCCTAGTAAACACAGCTCTGGTCCGATTATAATTACTTTGCCTCATTAAAATAAAAAACAAAATTTTTTTCGAGTGGTTAAAGGGCACGTTTTGGGCGGTATTATGTTTTATTTTCTCCCCCTCCTTGCCGAGTGTGTGTGTGTGTGTGTGTGTGTGTGTGTGTGTGTGAGTGTGTGTGTGTGTGTGTGTGTGTGTGTGTCTGATGAAGTTTGGGAGTCGCGCGCGCAGGGGCGCGTGGGGTGCGAGCCCCGGAGGTCCCCATCCCCTGCCCTCTCTGTGGTCGCCGCGTCCCGGACTCCCGCCGCAGCGCTCCGAGCTTCGGAAGCCGCGAGGCTCCCGGGCTGCTCCGGGTCCGGACTTGCGCGTCATTTGCAGTCTGGGGAATGTTGATCACCTCACTAATTACACCTCTCTCTCCCCCCTCTCCCTCTCCCTCTCCCTCGCTCTCCTCTCTCATTCCCAGAGTGCATATCGGGAATAGACACACAAAGACATGCGCACTCAACTTAATCAGCCATTTTTTTAAACAGGGCTAAAACGATAATAATTAGCAGAATAAAGACATATCGGATTTTCATTTCCTTTCCTCCTTTTCCCAACCCCTTCACAACCAAACAGCGAGACCGCGGTCGGCACATGCTTTAACTCCTCCCGGACCCCCGAGGACCGCTCCATGCCCCCCACTTTCTGCTCCAGCGTTTTTATTTTCACCCAATAAAGTTCGAGGATTATTTTTTTAATTTTTTTAATTTTTTATTTTTTAATGAACCCTCTCGTTTTACTTGGATGTGATCAGCTGTAAGTAAAATAAAAGCAAAACAAAAAAGAGGCGAAGATCGAGTAGGAACTGCAGGGGAAATGGAAAGTAAGTTTTTTCTTTAACTTTTATTGAGTAGTTTGTGTTAAATTTAGGTCGAGTATCGATTATCTTTCCAGCCTGATCTTGCACAATCTTTGATATTTCGCTCCCTCTCTCTCCCTCTCCGCCTCTCTCCCTCTCTGCGCCTGGCTCGCTCGCTCCCGCTCGCTCTCGCACACATCCCCTCAGCCCGACCATCTCTTCCGCTCTGCCCCCCCTTTTCTATCTCTTTCCCCCTTTTTTGGCTCCAGGATTTGCTCCGCCGAGGGAGGAAGGGGGCACTGAAGGACCTGATTTTCCACTTTCTTTGGGGGGTGTGTGTGTGTGCGCGTTTTTCGGGATTTAACTTTTGGATTAAGTGGCGGGTCATCCACGTTTGGCCGAGCAGTTTTCTCTCATTTTGCCTGTCTTTTCGGGTTCTGTCTCCACCGCGAGCCCGGGGCTTTCTCGAGGCGCGGGGAAGCTGTCAGCTCCGCGGCGGCGCGGACACTGCCAGGGGCCCCCGGTCGCCCCGCGCCCCCTCACCCCGGTCGGGATGACCCTTCCTTCGCACCCATCCTCCGAAAGTTTGGACGTTGGTCGGTGGGACTCGGAGCCCCTCTCTCCCTCTTCTCTCCCTACTCCCCTCCCCTCCCATTCAGCCTCGGTTTTCTCCTCCTCTCACCACCCCTCTTCCCTCGCTCAAGTTCTACGAAGGGCGCTTAGCGCGCCGGAGCTGCGGAGGCCCGCGGCTCCGTGCGCGGTGGGCAGGGGGTTCCGAGAGGCTGGGGCGCGAGCCGGGGCTGGGGCTGCAGGTAGACGCCCGCCCGCCGGAGAGGGAGGCGGCGCGGGCGGCGCGGACCCGGGCGCCGGCGAACGCCAGACAGGTCCGTTAGTAGGCGGGATCGCCGGGCCTCGGGGCCAGGGACCCGGGAGGCGGCCGCAGCTCTCTCGGGGCGCTTTCGCTGCTGGGTGTGTCTTAGACCGGAGGAGAGCTGCCCGCGGCTCGGGGTCAAGAATCTTTTCCTTTCCTTTTGGCGAAGGGCAAGGGGTGTGTGTGTGTGTGTGTGTGTGTGTGTGTGTGTGTATGGGGGGGGCTGTGACCGGTTGTGAGAACTGATTTATTCCCCGGCACCCCCCAAAGGGGTTCCAGGTCTACAAACGAACTTCACCTTCTTCGCCTCTCCCGGCATCAAGTGCGCCTTCCGGCCGGGAGCAGCTAAGGGAAGAGGGGCTGGAATGCGTCGGGTCTCGCCTTCCTTCTACTTCTATCTCGTTCCCCCTCCCCCCATTCTTTCTGCTCTTTTCTATAGGAAAAATAAATAATAAAATTTCTCATGGAATTGTATAAAGTTTCTCTGCCGATGCCCAAGTTACAGAGGACTCCCCACCCAGCCCCTCCCACCCCCAGTCCCGAAGACGGTGCACTGGTTTGTATTTCTTTTGTTACCTGTGGTCCGGGCGGGGGGTTCCTTTCGGCCGCTCGGGTTGGGGTCCGGCCCAGAGACGAGGCTCCGGCGGGCGCCTTTGGCCGCGACTCCTCACTTCCGCGCGGTCCTGGTGAGGTCTTAGCTACCGTTCGGTGAGACACCCTCCTTGTAGGTACCAAAGGTTCAGATCGCGAACACGGACCCCCCCACCCCGACCCCTACACACACATACACACTCAACACACTCACAGACACACACGGTCTCCCTACTCCCCCCCACCGCCAGCCCCCACCTTGCCTTTCCCCTCCCCCGTTCCAAAAAAAGCACACACACACAACAACAACAACCCCCCCAGACCAAGCAAAAACCCAAAGACAAGTTCACTGGCGGAAGATGGTGGATTGACACTGACTCAGAGAGGCAGGTTCACCAGGAAATCTGGCGGTCCCGATTTCTGACAGTTGCATTTCCTCTCCTTGAGTCCTCCCCCCCCTTTTTTTTTATTAACTCTGTTCCATGTTTAATCAAGGATCATGTAGATGGCAAAAGGAGAGACAGAGAGAGAGGAGAGAGAGAGGAAGAGAGAGGAGAGAGAGACAAGAGACAGAAGGAGGGCTTTTTTTTTTTTTTATTGTGTTCTCCTGGATTTTCAGTGGCTTGATCCCTATAAACGTGGAGTGGTTAAAGCTCATATGTAGTATTATATTTTTAGTTGGGTGGATGGATGGAAGAGTCAGGGAGAGGCTGCGGCTGCCGCTGCCTTTTCGGATGTTGCTTAGATTAAGGCTGAGACTTGGCTGCGATTGGGACGCGACAGTGACACGGGCATCGATCGCTTCCATTGAGAGCAATGCAAAAACACAGCCCGGGTATGTAACACTCTCGGTACCATCAACACTTGTTTTACTTTATATTTACTGGCAAAACTGACAGAGCAAGCTCAGACTTTCTCTCTTTCTTTCTTTTTTCTCTCTTTTTTCCTAACTGAAGAATAAAAACAATTGTGTCTAGAAGTTGTTGGAAAGGATGGTTTAAATACAATAGAAAGGAGGGATTGGGATTATTTCACAATCTCTGTGACTGATTGTGTTTTAGAGTTTTTCTTCTCCACGGAGAAGCATATTAAAGAAAATGAAGGTTTTCTTTTTTCCTTCCTCTTCTTAAAAAAAAAAATCCTTAAGGGAATATTTGATAGTTTTCAACGTTTGCGGTTTCAATCAGCAGGAAGGCACACAAAAATAAAAGATGGCTAGCCAGCTGTTTTAACCTCTTGCACCTGGCTTCAGTGTGGGGCTCATAAGGTTTATACAGCTATTAAAAAAAAAAAACTGTTCTAATATTTATGGCATAAACTGGGGAGAGAGTATCACTGTGTATTTATTCAGTAGCTGGTTGCTTTTGGATTTTGAAAAGTCAACTCATTTGTTTTCATTTTTATGTCAATGAAGATAGAGTCAATGAAATATGGGGGAAATATCATAAATCTGAAAAGTGATATGTACCTAAGGAACAAAGAAAGGTCAGGTAAACCAGCTGTGTAAGTCAAAGCAATAGCACCCAATTGTGAGGTAGGCAGGGAGAGTGGGCTCTGGGTCTAGGAAGTGAAAGTTGCCACTTAAAGTTAAAAATGAAGGAAACACGCTCAGCTTTATTGTAATCTTTTGCAGTTTTTAGCAGATGAGCCCAGATCTGCCCATTAATTTTGAGCTAGTTGGATTATTTTAAAAGATGCTGTCCCAGCAAAGGAAAACATAAAGGAGGCTGAGAAAATCGGTGTTTAATATTGCAGAATTTACTGCTTCCATTCTGACCATGAGCCTAAATTTACACAATGAAATTTGATTATCTCTAATAACAATATTAGATCCTGCACTGGATGGATGAGAATTGAGGTGGTTTTGTTGATTGCAAGGGTTTAATGTTGCATTTCAGAATCTGATGTGGTTTGGCCTCCCTTCCATTAACTGGAAAACCCCTGAGGTTTTACAATTATTTCTTAAAGATAATACATTTAAGATTGCATTGGTAGGCTGAAGAAAAGTCATAAAGGCAAGAAGGGAAGCCCTTAATAACTCTTGAGATTCAGACATGTTCAGCAGTTAGATTGGCTCTGACTTCACCAAGGGTCGACAATGTGTCATTTCCACGAAGCCAAATTGCCCTCTGCCTATATGATATTAATGTGCAAATCAATATTTCAGGGATTAAATTTCCCTTCTTCATTTTTTATGGTTTCTACCTCAATAAGTCTCAAGTCTATTAAAAGAGGCTGGATGATTTAAAATCTTTCACTGCAGAATGGCTTGTCGTCGTAGTCTTGTTTCACAGACCATTTTAGGATTTTTGTTATAAAGACCAAGGGCATCCTAAAGAAGTTGTGAGGCTATGTAGAGCAGGCTCCACAGCATAAAGCCCTTGTTCGATTAAGAGCTAAGAGGTGTTGGAAATATATATGTTTATGTAATATATAGAGATATACACACACATACATTCTGCTGCTTTAAAAATATTATGTTAATCACCTATTGATTTATTTCAAAATCAATTGAAGTTCCTTTCTTATTAGTGATTTGTTCAGCATTCTTGAAGACTGTGTTCATTTTCTTAAAGAGTATGCATGAATTAGCTTGGTGTGAAAGTATTTGGAAGGGATTTTCATCTAGCACTATTTTTCCCAAGAAATATTTCTAGTAACCATTGTAATAACCAAGTATTGTCATTTGCATTGTTGTCATGACTATCATTGCATTTTGGGGCTGAGTGATTTAGCTGGTATCTGTTCATAGAGGCCTTCTTCCATTCGCTTAACATTCATTTCTAACACTTAGTAGGCGCAACGTTTCTTTAACCCTCTTGGAGAAACACATTTGTAAAAGAAAAGATGTGATCTGATGGGAAATAATACAAAGCAGAAATTTGGGAGGTCAAAATAAAAGATTGTGACTTTATCACATAATCTTGGGAAGGCCTACTGTCTATCATTTGGGGGTGTTTTATAGTCTAAAACCATCTGGACCAAGTTCCGCGCAGCTGCACGAATTTCATATGTGATAGAACATTTTTTCCATTCAGTGTGAAATGTTCCTTCCTAAAACACGTACACCAGACTCGCTTAATTTAGTCTGTTAAAAGAAATGCACATGAAAAAGGACAAAAGGCTCTTTAATCTCTGCAAGCTGTTTGTTTTTCTTCAAGATTCCTGTCTGTTTGGGTTTGAAAAGTCATGTTTATTGAGGAGATGATTCTGAGGTGTGACATTAAAATAATATATGATTTTTGGACTGGTGGCCACGCTCCTGCTTCATTTGCAGAACTACTTTTTATGGCTGTCAAAACACAGAGTTAATCTATCCTTATTTACAATTAATCTCAATAAAATTAATCTTAACTATGCTTTATTCAGTGGCTTAAAATATCTAATTATATTCAATTAACTGCTGTCATAGTAATTAACATTGCTTAATTGCCTCTGCATATATTTATGTAAAGCTCATTAGGTGCTGCTGGTTCCTTTTTCCTTTTCTACTTGCTGTTTTTGCTGTTGTCAAATCATTTTCATCTCCCAACGTTCGACAATGTCAGTGACAGCAAACTCTTCCTTAACATTTTTCTTGAAATGAGTGTTATTACTTACCTATGAGAAGATACTAGTTATGAGTCTTTAAAGATGAATCCACCCCCCCCACCCCCCCATCCCTAGCACATTCACAAAATATTTTCTGTCATTGTTGCTAGAAATATGAGAAGCCAGGTTAAGCTTTGTGTTTATAATTGAGGAGCCTTTCTGTGTCTGCCTAGGGGCTGTACCCACAGGCAGAGTTTCTTTTTTTTTTCCTCTCAAACCATTCTAAGGGTTAAAGACTTTGCCAAGGTTCAAACTGAAAAGCGCCCAGGGAAAGTGCATGTGAATATGTACAAGTTTCATGTAATTAGTGCTTAATTATATTAACATATGCAAATTGTCAACTTAGAAGCTTGTTGAGCTGGCAAAGATCAGCTAGGCACAATTGCTGTATTGTTCTGAAACAATAATGGATTTCAAGTTGGATTGTGGAAACACATAACTAGCTATCTAATTTAACTCATACCATGGTGAAATTTCATTAGTCTCCATGGAGACTGGTTTAATTGTGCTGACTAATGTTCTGGGCTGCAGAATGTCCTAAAAAGAAAGCGTTGTTTGCCTAATCCACCTTACAATGACACTTGTTTGTACATGTTTCCCTTGTGTGAGAATTTACATATGCAAATAAATAGTTTCTCTGCCCCATTTGTCATGGCTGTTCATTACCCATGAAGAGGACATTGTTACTAGGCTGTGACTGAGTCTCCCAAGATGGGATAGTGTCAACCAGTCCAGCTACATTCTTTCATAATTTGTTTCTGATTAATAGACCAGAGTGAGACTCCGCATCTTTGGGCATCTGCAAAGGAAAGGTCAGTTGTGTCACAGAAAAGAGTTTCTGCTGTAACTGAAGGACTTTTTCTTCCTATGATTCTTCTCCTTTTCCCGCTCATTGGTTCACATAATCATATTTAAAATAATGTATTCTTGTTCTAAGAATGCCTCTACTAATAATCTCTAGTTTCCTAAAGCAGAAAGATAGGAGAAGAAAGGAAATTCTGTTATTGGAATATTAATCCTGTTTTTGACAGAAAGGTAAACTGATATAATTGCTTTTCAGTTGAAGGAATGGGGGTTTATACAAGTGTGAAAGCATCGGAAAAGGATTAGTATTTTTTTGCATAATGAAAAGCTCTGTTGAATAGGGTTCTGAATGGCTGACTGAATGACCGAGATGAAAGGAAGATGAAAATGCAGGCTCCTCTTTCTTTATGCCTATGCTCTGCTCGCTCTAAAGTTATGTTTGTCCAAGACTTGAGAAAACAAGCAGGGGCTCAGATTTCAGCAACTTTCTAAGATGCCCTGAGTTTTCATCATCACTGGGAAGTAATATGTATGGCAGTAGTGCAGCTAGAGGACGATAAACAGAGGTTTGTATATAGAAGAGTTTTCAGAAACATGCTAGGCTAGCCAAATATTGACTATTGGGTATCAAGAATTCCCAGCACTTTGCTGGCAAAAACAGTCATTTCAGAAGAGGCCAGTAGTATGGTGTGGATATCTCATGTAGTTAATAATGGAATATATGATGCTCCCTCCCCCATCCCCTACCCTATCGGCTATAAATAGTTGTCCCAGTTGGTAGAACACTTCACTTGGGAAAGAGTTGTGTATTCTGATTTTTTGGCAATGTTAAGTGTTTTAAGTGGCCTTTCAGCTTTTCGGGCTGGGAGGGGCTGGTGGAAGAGGATACAGAGTTATTTTCTTAGGATTTAATTCATCTTCGTGTTGCTTTGTAGGAGTGTTGTGTATTTCACTTAGAGATAAGTCTTTTTGAAAGTGTCTAAGTACTCTTGGAGACATTTGCAGTAGGGTTTTCCCTTGTCACTAGTTAGGGCTGTAACTGGTTATCAGTTGACGTGATCAGGGCTCTTAATGATGTTTCTTCAACCATAATTAGGGCAGTTAAAATACCATAAGTGTTAAGACACTTTCAAAGGTGGGAATTGGTTCTTTTGTACATATGTAAATCAAATACAGTGTGGATAATTATTTATATGTATACATTTTAAACAAGCTCTTTCCGGTTTGGGGTCACCACAAATGAGCCATTGAAGGCTACCCCAGAGCAGGATTGAAAGATTCCGCCAGATATTAACCTAACTTGTTTTGTTTCTAGATTGTAGAACTTCTATTTGCCTCATCACTTTAACTGTTCAGTTGCTATTCAGTACTGTTAAGATGGTTACATGGAAACGTGCGGAATCAGAAGTGTTTTCACATAAATTAAAGTGTAAGGGTTGCCTCTTGAGTACAGAACATTGTAAGGGAAAGTGTTTGATCTTTGTTATATAAAGTCACCAAAATTCTTTACTAGAGCCCTCTAGAAAAATTGTCAAGAAATTCTGGATTGTTTCAGAAACTTTTCTGGTTAACTTTATGGATATGCAAGCGCAAAAATCTTAAAAGAACAAAAAAATCCACATGGAAGCTATTCTTTTACATGAAGCAGGGCTTATTAAGGTATTTCCATAAGAAAAATGTGTTAATTTAAAAAATAAATTCATTTATATTTTAAGACATTGTTAACCAAGCACCATGTGTTGTAACTGGCAGCTTTCCAGCCACCATGGAAGTGGATCACACATGGGTTAATAGTAGCTTATGTGATGTCTGCATTCTTAGGAAATGGGCAAAAGCCCAGGGTATTCTGATATCAAGATTTTTAGGAATCAGACAGAAAGCAGAATATATGTTTATATGTGAACAGATGGACACATGTGAGAACTAAAAGTGCACAATTTCTCTTGGCACTTGTTTTAGTTATCCCTGATGATATAACCAAGATCTTAGTGCACTCACAGTCTTTGATGGCTAAGGACAAAATGGTCTTTTAATGAGGGCTCAATGGCATTATTTTCTTGTATATGGATTGTTCCCCCTGTGATCTTGCTGGATTTGATGTTCTGTTAATTCCCTCGTTTCAGAGGTTCACAAGTTGCCCTGAAAGTTTGATACGGTTTCACGTTTGACATACAATCCTCAGTCCAGGAATGGCTGCTTCCCACTCCCCTACTTTTTTCAAGGTTTGTGAGTGAACTAAAATATTTGCCATTTTGAGGCACTTTTGAATGTACGCACACAACCTAAAAATGGCTTGACACTAAAGTCATATTTGGCAAGCAGCTTGTCTCTGGTATAATTAGCCACTTTAACATTCTAGAGATTGAAAAAATAAACAAATACAATTTAAGAATTTGGGCAGCTTGACTTAGTTAATGTGTCATAATGCCCTGATGGTCCAAGACAAGTCCTGAGTAGGTGTTTTAGTCATTCGGGTCAGGGGTTCACACACTAGCATCATATATTTAGATGATTGATCATTTCTAATGTTTGCTTGTCCTGGGGAGACGACAGTGCACAGTTGATAATTTTTGAATGGTACACATTATAGCACGTACCTCTAGGACAAAGTTTATGGGTTCCATTGTGTTCTAGCTGTAAAAACAGAAAGCGTTCTGCAGGCATTTACTCGGATCTAAATCATTTTAACCAGGGAAAATCGACTTTTGGGTTAAAATATGCATTTTATAACTGTCCATAAAATTCTTTTCCTTCACTGTAAAGAAGAAAGGAAATCCATAGCTTTAACAATGTTAAAATATAAAAACATGTGAGCTGGTGTATGCCACCTGGTTGTACTGTTAATAACAAAACAAAACTTTCTAAGAAGGAAGTTTATAAAGAATCTTAAAATTTGCCTGATTGGAAGAATAAATTGAAGAAGCCCAATCATATCCCAAAGTACCTTTATTAAACCTGAAAGGCTTTACTAATGTAGATTTTCTAATATATAGTTCGTAGTACTTTTCCCCCATACATTTAGCAATAAAGCAATTCATACTTAAAATTTCCTGAGCCCACTAATGAATGGAGAATGAGTCATCTCCTTTGGTTTAATAGATACAAACTAGGAGTGTGTATGCAGACACACACACCCACCCCTACCCTTTTTCCATGTTAATGTCTCTCTTTCCTCTTTAGATGTGTTTATAGGGGTAGCCTGTGTGGTGTTCCTCTGTAGACTAAATTTCTTTCATTTTCTAAGAAGTGGCCAACACGATTGCAACAGAAAAAGAGCAGGTAGGGTGGTAAGACAACTGGAAACTATCAAAGGGCTAAATCCTGGAAACTTCCTTATAGTTCTTCAGTTCAACCAACTCATTTTAAAATATGGCATACTGAATTCTGGAGAAGTAAACGTTGAGTCAGCCAGCAAGGTAGGAACATGTCAGGACAAGAACTCAGCTGTCCCAGCTCTAGGACCAATGGCCACTCAACTATATTGGCTGCTTAGAAAAGGGTTTGTTCCGTGAATGAATACAAATGTGGTGGAAATGGGGAAGAGAAGAAAAGGAAAATGTGCAATGGTAATCCAACAGTGATGTTGTCTCCTCTGAGAGCGTGAGTTCTCTGTTACTGAAAGGAGACCAGTAGAATCTGGATGGCCTCTTACCACTGTGACTGGAAGCATGTTTTTGTGTTAAGTAGGAGGTTAGGCTAGGTACTTTGAATGGTCAAGATGAGTCTACGATTCATAAAAGTACTAATGATCTCAGTGACTTAAAATGTATTCTTAATAATGACGAACACAGTGTGAAGAAGAAAGGTTTCTATTTTGTGGAGGGAAAGTAAAGACAAAGCTGTGATGTTTTAGAGGGAGCATAGTGTAGAGAAAGAATGACACTTAGTTTAAAACCAGACATTCTTTTGATTCTGTTTACTTTGGATTCCTTTTTCCTTTTTAAATGAGTTTGTTTAACTTAAGTCTTAGATATTTGAAAATCTACTCCAATTTTTTGACAACTCAATGACCAATAGAAATCTTATTAGATCCGTAAGACACTTGGGTTAAATTCTTGTTATAGATGACCTTATCAAAGTTATTTAATCTTTTTGAGCCTCAGGTCCCTCGTTTGTGTCTCAGAGCTGCTGTAGAGCTTACCTTAGGCTAAACTGTTATGAACATATTAAAATAAGTGAATGTGGATAGGGCCCGATATCCTTCATTCCCCTCTTCTTTATTGTCAATAGCTGGTTTTGATATAATGCTCTCCTGAAGAGTACTTGATAAAGCAAATCTACATAGACCTCTTGAAGAGAGATGCCCCTCTCCCTGACAAGGGAGGGAGATAGGAATTAGTCAAGGGGGATGCCTAAGAGGTAGGACCAAAGGGTAGTCTCCTTCTCATGTCTTCTCATTGACGGATACCTAGATGACATCTAGGTGGATACGCCTCCACCTCAATATTTGCTACACCATCATCACAGGTTGCTTTGGTTTTGAGGGGTTTCTAGATGATTTTAATGCATCTCTGGGATCTTTTTTATAAGAAACAAATTAGAACAGAAACAGTTTTAAAGTAATTCAGACTTTAGTCTATCTATAGGAACTCAAGATTCCAGACTGTCCATTATATACAATAATAGAAGAGACCACAAAGCTTATTTCAGTATTGAAGCTGACCCTACCTGTTTGAAAGCCTTTGAATTAGAGGTTTTCCCCAAACTGGATTAGATATCATAGCAATACCTTTTTATATACTTGATGTTATGATATTTTGATATGCCATGAAAGAAGAATAAATACTGTTTACATGGCACCCTGCTGACCAAAATTTATACCAACCTAGAGAAAAGATCCAGTTCTTAATAACCCAGTAATATTATAAAACCCTTAAATTTTCTTGTGGGAATTTTTTTTTTTTTTTTTTTTTTTGCGGTTCGCAGGCCTCTCACTGCTGTGGCCTCTCCCGTTGCGGAGCACAGGCTCCGGACGTGCAGGCTCAGCGGCCATGGCCCACAGGCCCAGCCGCTCCGCGGCATGTGGGATCTTCCTGGACCGGGGCACGAACCCGTGTACCCTGAATCGGCAGGCGGACTCTCAACCACTGCGCCACCAGGGAAGCCTTTCTTGTGGGAATTTTATAGCCAAGTTATGAGTTTCCTCTTGGCTTATCTCATGGAGGACATCGCAGTCCTTTATCTTTCTATAGGAGTGCATTATTCAGAGGAGGACGACCCAGGTTCAAAGGTGATAAGATTCACGATAAGGGTTAATAAATTTATAAACACAATTTTTCGATCCTCTAAACTAAAATCTATTTCTCTGATGTTTTTTTCTTTTTGATTTTTAAATTCATAATAATTTCCCATTGTGTTGCATGTAAGATACACACTTAAAATTATTCTTTATATTTTTGTGGAAAATATAAGTGTATTTTGGATAGTAATTTCCCAGATTTGAGTTTGGTTTTCGCTTGACATTTATAATATATATTTAGTTCACAATCTTTGCTCAAGTTTTTCTTAAAAATAAAAGTGTGTGCCTTGCCTACGTTCTGGTCATTTATAAGTGGCCCTGGACTTAACCATTCATTTGAAGCACATTTATTTAAGGCTAAGCATTTACTGAATACTGATAGGGTAGGATATATTTCATTGGAAGAAAATAATTAGCATCTTAGCATTTTTCATGATGCTTGGTTAAGTTCCTCCTCAAATAAATTTCAGTCTCCATGAGGGCAGCACCCATGTCTGTTTAATCCCTGTATTCACAGTGATGGACAATATTGGCAAATCCTTGGTAAATATCCTCAATAAATACATGAGTACATGAAAAAATCTGATTGTTAATTAAAAACATAAATAAAACACTTCAGTTTACTATACTACTGGAATCTGCCTCTCCTCTTGAAATCTGGGTATTGAAAAAAAATGCGACCTTAAAAACATCTGGGTCTGTCTTGGAAAATTCCACAGGGAAAACTATCTTCCAGCACAATCTAAATGGGTTTTTGTATTAGAACCATAGCTTGTTGAAGTCGGAAGGGATATAGCACAATCCCCTGGTTTAACCCATAAGGAAACTGAAGCTCAGAGAAATTTCCAGGAAATATCACACAACTACAGGGCACAGCCAATGAGAATCTAGTGTGTGTGTGTGTGTGTGTGTGTGTGTGTATGTCTCCTTCAGCAAATCATTTAACATTTTTCAACCTAGTTAGTTGTGCTCCTCCCATATCCAAAGATTCTATAATATTAATATGAGAATCATTTCTGTTATGCTGGAGATGTTTTCATCTGTGGAATTTTTCCAAGCAAAGGAAGAGTTTCAGTTGGTACAATTTCCATGATGACCGTAGAGCCGGCTGACTGCTCTGGGATTGTAAAGCTAAACTGCTCGAGATAGAACAAGAACTGCCTGAAAGGTGAAAACTTGCAGGAAAAATGGGGTGGGCCACTTAGTTCTTGAAATGAAACAGGTTGCAGATTAGGAATCATTGTGGTTTGCCAGAAGTTGCTGGTCATAGAAGCCTGTTTAAGGGCTCACTGTCAACAAGGAAGTCATGGGCAGCACTTAAAGTGGCTCACCTCTGATTTATTCATAAACCTCACACGAGCACTTGGCTTTGTTCTTGCTCTAGTGAGGGGGACTGATGCCAATAAGAACAGGAATAAAGAGCTCCTTGCATGGTCCAGTAGTGAATAGCACTTTACCTCAAAGCCTGACCTCCTTTCCCGAGGTCTGTTATGCTACAGTCGACTCTGATTGGCTGAGCGTTCTCAGATGAATTGACAGAAGAGGTTATAACAGTTATCTACTCTGTAAACTCCATAGTATATATAAGGAGAGCTGTGTAGCTGGAACTTGGGTTCTAACTTAACCTAAAGGTTGTGACATTCATGCTAAATGGAAAAGTTTCCCTTTCCCCTCTTTTTAAAGCTTGAAGAGTTTCACATTTAATAATGGTCAGAAAAAGATTGCTCCTTTCTAATTGAAGAAGACAATGCCCTTGGAAGGAAATGGGTTTTGACAATCCCTTTTTCCATTAAAATGAATTTAGAGAGATTTAGTAACGTAGGGAATTAAGAGTTCGAGAGTAAAATCCGTCCTACACGGGAGTGGGGTAGAAACAAAGAAATGGGCTTGCAGATTGATTAGCCGTGTTTATCTGAGAAGCTTCATTTGTGCCACTTCACAGATTATGCTCTGCTCCAGCCGCCCCTCTGGAGGGGAAGGGGCCTTTAAGAGACAGTCAGATGGCTGGTTTGCTGGGGCAGAGGTTGAGTCGAGTTACTTAAATCCCCAGAGCAACATTTAGTTAATGCTAGTCTTTTTTTTTTTTTTCCCTTCCCTGATCCTGTCCACTCTGGCTTCCCTTTTCTCCTTTTGATGAAGTTGGTCTCTTACTCCTTAAAGTGCATATATTTACACAAAAATTTCCTCAAATTTTCACAACACATTAACCCAGAAGAGCCATATTAGGAGATGGTGATGAGAGTTAATGATATATCTTTAGATAAAGCCATCCTCCCGTGCAATCACATCAGAGTCATCAGCTCATTTGTCATGGCTGAAGTGAAAATGTCAGGACCAATGAGTGTATGAGTGCTGAAGGGGGCGAAAGGGCTTTTGGAGAAAGATATTTTTGTGCTGGGAGTCGGCCATGGCTTAGATTTAGCTCCAGGGAAATATTGGGATTAGCCAACACTGTGTACAAATCCTTAGCATAACAGAATTAGTTGGGAAAATGGAGAGGTGGGGGTCATGAGGATGGGCACATTTCTGGAGACATGCTCTAGGCTGCAGGCCAGAAACCATGGTAAAGAATGAGATGATTTATTAAAAGTATTTTCAGGCATGTGTTGTATGCAGTCTCATTGATTCCGGGAAGATTGAAGTCGTAGATTTGAATGGCATCAAGGGAAGACCTGCCATAATGTACACTAAATATGTATACATGGCTTTTGTTTTAAATTTAGC
This sequence comes from Globicephala melas, assembly GCF_963455315.2. Taxonomy (NCBI): domain Eukaryota; kingdom Metazoa; phylum Chordata; class Mammalia; order Artiodactyla; family Delphinidae; genus Globicephala; species Globicephala melas. The sequence continues at coordinate 20,113,347 of NC_083330.1, forward strand.
TGTATTAAAAGAATTTTGACCCTAACATCTAAACATGTTTCAGGGAGGTAGTATTCGAGCGCACAAAGATAATATTCAGGCATAAAGCACTTTTGACAGTACCTTTAGAGTGGAAGTTAATACTTAATTTAAATAACAGTAATTATGCTGGAATACTTGTTGCATTGTTGGGTTTACACAAAACCCAGAAGCTAAACTTTCTTTACACAGACTTCACTCTGAAACTTTAATTGAAAAGTAACTGATTTTCTTTAGCTCCAGAAGTTCTTATCTTTGAGAGACCAGTACTAGCAGATTTATTTCATTTTGGATCCAGTGAACTCTTCTCTTTCAGATAATGTACCCATACAGCCTTTTCTTGTTTAATTCTATTGATTTACAGTGTTAAAGTGAAATAATCTGATACCTGTTTCCTGCCCTTTGAGTATTTGTCGTCAAAGAGGCTGATTAGTTTTTTTTTCCCCCAGCTCTTTAGCAGTTTTAAATGTATAATTATCATTGCATGTCATTTGATAGCTGCACTAATTGCTGCCAACTATTGTCTGTTTGCACTTAATGCTGAAACCTGATCAACATCCTTCTTTGGTTGATGTTTGGTGGTAAACTTTAATTAACTCTTATTGCATTGAAGAAGAGTTCAGGCTTGGTGCTAACTAATCATTTACCTTCATTATGTCCTGACAGCTCCACTTGTTCTTGGTCCTAATAGATACACCAGTCAGTAAATAAACCTGCAAACCTTATGCCTTGTAGTTGCTCCACACTGATATTTTGCTACTTAAAGTATAAGATAATTGGGCCCAGATAATTAGTTAGTTAGTTTAGTATCTCTAGTTCTGCAGACACTAATCTTAATTGCCTCTTTCATGCTGGACAACTTCATTTTAATAGAAACTGTAGATTTGAGATAACATTATTCCTTCAACATGGTTCCTATGAACATGCATCTTTTGAATCAATACAATTAACCTTGTCTCCTGTTGGAATTCTTGTCATTATTTTTCCTGAAATACTTTTCCTGTAATGATATTGAAGTTAAAGTAATCAGGTTACCAGCAGATCATGTAAAATTCAACTCAAAATTGCTGGCTGCTTGATTTTAATTTGTCTGACATCAAGTTTGTTTGAAAAGGGGTAATATGTGGGTAAACCAAGGAGCTTATAATTATGGTTGACGTTTGTTTGTTTATAATGCAATTTAATTAACGTGCATACATTTAAAACACAAAAGTTAATTACTGAATTGCACACTTCACTTATGGACAGCAGTCAAATTAACTTTCAGGCCAAACAAACAAACAAACAAACCACACACATACACAAAAAGCAAACAAGAGGCTCTTCATAATAGAAATAAAATAACCAACAAATCTGAGTGCTCAAACATAAATTTGCCAATATTTCATCCAGAAGAAACATTTCATTCCACTTAGGTTCTCTATGTTAGTCTCTATGTTAGTCCACTTAGGTTTCTAATATAAAATAATTTAAAATATCTACATGGGATATAAAAAGAGACTTGCATTTGATAGACTAAGAGTCTTGGATAGTAAGAGGGCACTTGGTAGTGATTTAAGAAATTATGCATATAACTTTCTTCATTAAAACTATTTTGAATTGTTTGAAATCATTGCCCTGGGAATAGGATTGTTTGCTGGAATACCTGACCTGTGATTAATTTTATGAAGATAATTATGGTAGGTTTAGCCTGCAAAGAATGACATTTTTCAAAAAAATAATAATAATATACTACTATGCTTATGCTATATTGGTTATGAGATCATATTGTGGGACTCATGAAATACAAATAATTATACAATTGTTTCCTCATTTAAATATTTAGTTGTCAGTATTTCAATAATGAATTTTATATATTAATAGACAAAGAAGAAAAAAATGCATGTATATGTTAGGATATATTGTCTTCACATTGTATCTGAGAAAAATGTATGTGTGAAATGGTTTTCACTAGTCTGGTAAATCCGTTCCTGAAGCCAAATATTCTATAGTTATATTTACCTTGATGAAACCAATTAAGATGAATTTTTTAAATGTTCCTATGTGACAACTTAAAAGCATTATCAACTAAACACTCTTAAACTGGGTGTATGCCAGAGAGATTAGTCAATTACGTTTTAGAGACTAGAAATCATATAAAAAACATGGCAAATATGATTTATAAATTTTAAAAATGATTAATTCAGTACATGCCTTTCCAAGGAAAACTAAAGGTTTCCATGTTTAGACTTTCTATTTCAAAGTTTTATTTACTTGAAATTTCAAATATAGTAGGGATTGAGGGAGAGGGGTCTGAGAAGGGAAAATGATTCTGTCCGTCATTGAGATGCTTTGTAAAATGAGGGTAGTTTACACAACCTTTTAGTGTTTCCAGAGAGTATATTTATATGTGTTTTAATATAACACCAACTAATTGATTTGTAGATTAATATTTATTTAGGGAAAAAAATTAAAAGGATCATAGAGTCATTTAACTCTAATCCTACTTTGCATAGATGAGACAAAGGGAAGATGATTAATACTTAAGTATGGCTGGGTAATGGCATCCAGAGGTACCTTTTTCTTCTATAAAGAAAGCAAAAGCCAAAAAAAAAAAAAAAAAAAAGGTTGGTATATTCTCACAGTATTGGCAAACAACAGCTTTCTAGTAATGCTTTAGCTGATTAGGACATCCTTACCCTTTAATGAAGCAATCACTACAAAGCCCCAATGTCAGCTGGAATACTGGCAAAACAGTATCAAAGAAAGAATCAGAGAGAGGCACTGAACATAATTACAGTTCATGTCCTTTCTCACACCAATGCAAACTATTCATTTTCAATTAGAATGAATAAGAAAATTAGAAATCAACTAGATTGGTTAAAAGGACCAAAGTTTGTTTACAGAGGATAGCTAAAGTATTAGGTCCATTTTGCTCACTGATTATGAAATTTTCCTGAAGCAAATAAATAAAATGAGTCATATATTGGTGTAATTTGGTTAAGGAGAGATTATTGATTTCTCTCTAAGGAAAGTAGCTGGAGTTTGATTAAAGTTGCGAAGAAAACTGAGTAAAATTCCTATTTCCCACAACAATTAATCAAATTAAGAACTATCGGACCCATTGGCAGAGAGTACTTTTCCTCTTTAGTTTTCCAACACATGTGTTTAATGACATGTAATTGTCATTTAAAGTCCATGGAGGTTTAGAGACGAGAGAGAGAATGAGGGAAAATGAGGCTGGAAAGAGAGGGAGAGGAAGAGGAAGAAAAAACGAGAGGCAGAAGCATCGATTATAAAGGTCCTGTTTATGAGAAGGAAATAAATCTGCACTGAATAGCTAATTTAGGTTTTAATGAGAAAAATGAGAGGTAAACAGGGGAAAATGACTTCATTGACTTACACACTCATGTTTGTCTTTGTCAACTTTCCCGTTTTAAAAATGTGCTTGGTTTAGGTGCTTACTATATTTGGTTACATCCTTCTATTCAAACTTAATTACCTTCTCCCCTTTGTCGTGACATGGGTGGAAAGTTTTTGCCGTGTCAGGAGAGGTCGTCACACATTCTTTTGCAGCTCTGTTCATTAATTCCTTCTTGCAGAAGCATTTTCTCTCGTGCTGGGAAGGTAGAAGGGTGTAACAGAAGACCCCTGAAACATCAGCAGGAAGCTCTAAGCTGGTTAATGCAGTATAATTGTCTGGACATAGACTGGTCTTTGTTTGTGTGGTTCACTCCGAATCAGCTGTAATTAACTCCAGAGTGTTTCCAGATTGCCAGCAAAGAAAAATTACAGCTTTTCTGTTTTAAATTGTAAAGCTCACAAACATTAACTATGCAGATTGCTTTTACTTTGATATATTTCTATCCTGCAAGAGAAAAAAAAAGCTTATTTGCCCCGCCCCCATCTGTAAAAATGTGCTTTTGTTAAGTTACGTAATTTAGTGTCTATTGGAACATAATGGTCCCTTAATACTTTGGTTTGAAATCTTTTTGCTCAATATTTTCAATCCTTTGACATCCTTGTATTTGCTTCTTTATTGCTAACGTTTTTAATACTGCAATGGGGAAGAAGTTATGCGATCTTTAATGGGATACTAAACATATACTAAAATAAGCAAATTGCAGACAAAGCTGAGTAAAGAAAACCACCAGCAACCAACTTAAAAGACTGAGATCAAATATGTATTCTGATGTAACTGGTGCTTCCACACAGGTACTTTACCTGTGTTTTGATATACATCAAAAGCCAGATTTCACTACCCTCTCGTCTTGGTCAGCACACCACACCCTTCTAAAAGCTTCTGTACAGTAGTTTGTAATTATGAATTCCAGCATGGGTAAAAATGAGGTAGCAGTGTGAGCTAATACAGCCTAGGACACAAAAGATCTGTCAGCAAATGATGCAAAAAAAAAAAAAAAAAACAGTCCAGCCAAAAATCTTTTTTTTTTTCTTTCTTCTGAATTTAACAATAAGGAATTTAAGCTTCAATGTGGCTTTAGCAACCGAAGAAAAGAAGCTCTTGGTGTCTGCATAATACCACTTTGATGGATTTTTTTCATCAGTTCTCTGTACGTGGCAACAAATAAACAAGTATAATTATACTTGTGAAGGTCTATTCATTGCTTTGTCAGGATTAGATATATGTGCCGTTTTCACACTGCGCCTCTCTTTTGTCTTTGCCTAACTCACTATGACATATTGATAGAGGATTTGGGATGGGGAAAAGGCCACAGCAGAGACAGTGATGACCTTTTGGAAACTTGATATAATTCAAGGATTTTTATTTATTTTCTATATATATACATATATATATATATTTAGGATTTGTAACTTGTTATCAAATTCCCTTGTAAGTGGACAACTTTTAACCCCTTTAAAATGGAATTGCAACTCAAAGTGTTATGAGTTGGCTAAAGAGCAGATGAGAATAAAAACAATAGGCAAAGGGGCACAGTGGTCTTCTTTCCCAGCACTTAGCAGAGTGGCTAACCTAGCATTCCTTTCCCATTATTCTGTCCTCTTGATCAGATCACGTTCTTTTTAATCATTTCACAAACACTGTCTCACTGTGCTACAGAGGAGGGCTGGGACAATCTCAATTAAAAAACAGAGGTAAAACTGGCCTGATTTTGGGTTCTAATGGGAACTCTGCTTTCTGAATGCAAAGGAATTCTTCTGTTGTTCAGAAAGCACCCCCTTTCATTAGCCAGCCTCCTGGTAGGTGGGTTTGGTCATTTAGCAGAGAAGAGTTTAGGCAGCAGTGACTGCAGGACGAAAGCAAGGCAGAACAAGCAATAAAAGTTCTTTTCTGCATGTTGTCCATTAGTTCCGAAAAAGGGATTTACATGATCAAAGTCACTGATCTTGTGAATTACTGAGAATACCCAAAACTGTGTACATGTATTCTAAGCAGACCAGCAGGTATGTATTGTTCTGAATTTAGCATTAAAATTATATTAGGTTTTCTCTTTGAGATTTCTTGAGGACTTGGGTGATTTTTTTTTTAAATAGAATGTATGGCAGTAGAGAATAGAAATTGGTGAAGACTAAATAGAAAGCAGTTTAAACGGTGAAGCAACTTTTACAGTGAGTTTACTTGTTATGCAGTCATTGTGGAATGAATTCTGTGGTTTAAGTTAAATGGTTGTCTTTGTGGTCTTTTAACTGGGACTTATAAACTTTAGTGTAAATTTCCTAAGTGGGACACGTTGATAAAAGAAAGATCTTGTCTGACACTGGTGACAGTGAAATCACTTAGCATCATATTCAGTGTCACGGTACATATTGATCTAAATAACTTTAACCGCACAAACTAAAGCGATTCCATCCAAACATGCTGGTAAACACTGCCATGGTCATAGTCTATGGCTACAAATTTAAAAATCAGGTAAATCTTTTACTAGCTCTATCAGTTCAGATAGTTTTGTTACTGTTGCTTTTGGAATTAAATGTAAATTTAATTGCAGAGAAGACTTACTATGTATTTGACTTAGTTTCTGATTAATGTGTAGCTTGTGAGAAGAACTTGATAGGCAATTTTGTGTAAAGTTTATGTGGGAGTATTGTAACAAAATATATCCTGCGACATTGCTGTGATCTGTGATGGACACTGTAGTATAGTTTTCATAATTTTTTTTTCACATAGCAATAATGTCATTACATTTTTGAAAGTTACTTCTGGCTCTGTTAAGATAAAATAAAAAGAGAGGATCTACTTCATATAGAGAAATATTGACATGAGTCCATGAATGGACTCTGCAGTATTTCATATAGAGAAATATTGCAGAATCCATTCGGCATCTGGCCAAAATTATTAACTGCACATTACATATAACTCATTTGGGGAGCATTCAGCATGTGTGTAATAATTCTAGTAAGTGTTTTTGTAGGCTGAGAACTGTTGTAGGCGTGGAGGTAAAAGAGAATTCAAATAATAAAAATAGCTCAGAAGCTTCTTTACGAAGCTGTAAAGTGTTTGAGAACTTTCCTCACTCTTGTAATTAAGGTGAATTTTCTTCCACATATCTGCCGAAGTTATCATAGGAAAGAAAAAAAAATAACTACTTTGGGTCCTGGAACTTTACATTTTAATCTAGGATCATTAATTTAGTATTATTTACCACCTTGCTTCCACTCCAACTCTCCAGTTTCTTCCTGTCTTCCTCATATCTTTTAGTCCATCAAGGGATTCTATTTTAGACATTTTGGCTGCCTTCAGTATGTATACCTTGTACAGATTTGGTAAATGCAAAGGTAAACATTAATGTTTGTGGACTAATTAGAAAATTATTAGGTTTTCACGCTTTTGGGGGTTTATCAGATTATTTCAGAGAGTTTTACAAGCTGCATGCATGCCGTGAGGATAATTAACCTGGAGCTCTTCAATGATTAAAATTACACACTAAGCTTTGTGATGTTTGATTCGTGAGCAATTAGAATGTCATTTTAACCATCTTAGATACCAAAACGAATTTTGATTTTATTTTCAATCAATGCAGATCTTTTGATGTATTTGAAACTGATGACTTCCTCTCTGATTTAGCTAAGATGAAATTTGATTACAGTAAAGAGAGTATGAAGAAGTTATTCTTCATACTTAATATGCCAGTGACCTTCAAAGATGTCTTTCTTATAGAAGAACTTTTGAAAAGGAATTTCTAAAATGCCTAGTAATATTGATGAGTCCAGAGTTATGTTTTTCTTCTTAGCTCTCTGCCACTGTGAAGTCTACACAATAGAATGTAGAGGTGGGAGGGGCATCCAGGGTGAGTCATCGCATGTCCATCCTCCCCAATATAATACATAATGCAGTATAGCCAGGTCCCCAATAGAACATGTAATGCAGTATAGCCACGTCAACCTTCCTTATTTCAGAAATTGTCAGCGTGCGAGAAAGTGTTGATACTTTTACATTACAGTGCTTTTTGCTTTGAAGTTCTTAGTCCCTTCTGTTTGGAAATTTGAAAGAAGATGGGTTACCTGTTTCATAAAATCAAGATGGTGCCTGGGTCACAGAATGAAAACAAGCACTAAAATTTGAGACCACTCAGCTCTCGTGTATAGTGGAATCATTCTGGAAATGGAGAGACCTGCAGGGACTCAGAGAAGCTTAAGCCCTAATTAAGCTGCTATTCCAGCAGCTGAGGTTTGCAGGTACACACACAAGTGGGCACACACATACATATTCACACATAGAAGGGGAACGCATTATTACCAACTTATGCCCAACTTTCCCCTGGTACCTTGCCATGCTACCAGAAACTGATATGGCTTTGTAGAGTGCGTCTTATTCTCAACAAAGGGAGTTTATGGCCTAAGATGCTTGCCTGGAGAAAGCTGAAAAAAAAAAAAGATTGAAGTGTTTTCATCAGTAGTGCCTGGGTATGATTTGTTAAGCCAAAGGAGATGTTGATTGAGGCAGCGGTTGAGAGATGGGCAACTCACCAGGATTGATAACATCAAAATGGTATTTGGAATGGTGTTCATTACGTATTGCAGTGGAAAAAAAAAAAAAAAGTGAATACGATTTGTCCCCTAGGATGATAGGACTGGTTGCAGTAAATATTAATTTCTGTTCTGGTGCCTATTGAGGTGACTGAAGTGTGGGGAAGAATTGTGATTGGTGCTTAATCAGAGCCAGCCAGATACCTGCTGAGAGCTTTTGCACAAGGAAGATTTGTAGTAAGCTGATTTACCGGCAAAATGAAAACCAGAGAAGAGTTTGGTTCGTGCTGCCTGTGACTGTAATATTTCTCATTTTAAGGCTCCTTTATTGTTGGTCTCCCTCCCACGTGCATCCCCCCTTCTAGTCACTGCCTGATAAAGTAAAAGGTAAATTTAAAAAATTACAAGTTATTTGTGTTGTCCTTTTATTCCTGCTATCATCTATGAAAGCCGTTTAGATTTCTATTAAAGGGGGTGTTAAAGCATTTACGTATGTTCTCTCCGTTTTCAGAAAACAGGAATGAAAAAAAAATACGGCTTACTGATATGAATTTTAGATTTGTGATGAATGCTCATAGTGATTTCAAAAACACTTTGGATGTCTAGGCATGCCTGTGATAGCTATCTACATTATTTTGCTACATTTATACAAAGTCTGTCTGTGATAGATAGGTATGCTGGTTTTAAGTTTTTCCCCTCACCTTTTTAGATAGTATGAGTTTACAGCAGCTGTAAATTAGTGATGGGCTATTAGTGAGCTGTGTCATTATTTAATAAAAATGGCTCCTCTCACCTTATTTTTTATCCAGGTCCCTGACAGGCTGGATGAAATGAGATCCCCATGTAGCAATTGCCATGGAAACCTGTGACTCCCCTCCTATCTCAAGGCAGGAAAATGGGCAGAGCACATCAAAGCTATGTGGAACGGCACAACTTGATAATGAGGTGCCAGAGAAAGTTACAGGGATGGAGCCTGACAGGGAAAACAGCTCCACAGATGACAACCTGAAAACCGATGAGCGCAAAAGTGAAGTCTTGCTGGGTTTCAGCGTCGAGAATGCAGCTGCCACTCAGGTTACCTCAGCCAAGGAGATACCGTGCAACGAATGTGCTACTTCTTTTCCCAGTTTACAGAAATACATGGAACACCACTGCCCGAATGCCCGCCTTCCGGCCCTGAAGGATGACAACGAGAGCGAGATCAGCGAGTTAGAGGACAGTGACGTGGAAAATCTAACCGGGGAGATCGTTTACCAGCCTGATGGGTCAGCTTATATAATTGAGGACTCCAAAGAAAGTGGGCAGAATGCACAGACTGGGGCAAATAGCAAACTCTTTTCAACAGCGATGTTTCTGGACTCCCTGGCGTCGGCTGGAGAGAAGAGTGATCATTCTGCTTCTGCACCTCTGTCGTTCTACCCACAGATCATCAACACTTTTCATATCGCTTCATCCCTCGGGAAACCATATACGGCCGATCAGGCTTTCCCAAATACCTCAGCACTAGCAGGAGTTGGTCCTGTGTTGCACAGTTTCCGTGTCTATGATCTCCGACACAAGAGAGAGAAAGACTATCTAACCAGTGATGGCTCAGCCAAAAACTCCTGTGTGTCCAAAGATGTCCCCAACAATGTGGACTTGTCCAAATTCGATGGTTGTGTTAGCGATGGGAAAAGGAAACCTGTTTTAATGTGTTTCTTGTGCAAGTTGTCTTTCGGTTATATCAGGTCATTCGTAACCCATGCTGTGCATGATCATCGGATGACCCTTAACGAGGAGGAACAGAAGCTCCTCGGTAACAAATGCGTCTCCGCCATAATACAGGGGATCGGCAAAGACAAAGAACCTCTTATAAGCTTTCTGGAACCAAAAAAATCCACTTCTGTTTATCCCCATTTTTCTACTACAAACCTCATAGGACCCGACCCAACCTTCCGCGGTTTATGGAGCGCTTTTCATGTTGAAAATGGTGACTCTTTGCCGGCTGACTTTGCCTTCTTGAAGGGGAGCGCGAACACCCCCAGCTCAGCAGAGCAGCCGCTGGGGATCACCCAAATGCCAAAGGCTGAAGTCACTCTGGGGGGGCTGTCTAGTTTAGTAGTGAACACCCCGATTACCTCCGTCTCCCTCAGCCACTCATCGTCTGAGTCTAGCAAGACGTCAGAGAGCAAAGACCAAGAGAACAACAACTGTGAAAGGCCAAAAGAGAGCAACACTTTGCACCCTAACGGGGGGTGCCCGGTCAAGAGCGAGCCCACCGAGGCGGGAGATGAGGACGAAGAGGATGCGTACTCCAATGAACTTGACGACGAGGAAGCATTAGGTGAACTCACCGATAGTATTGGTAACAAAGATTTCCCTCTCTTAAACCAAAGCATTTCTCCTTTATCATCCAGTGTGCTAAAATTCATTGAAAAGGGCCCCTCGTCCTCCTCGGCCACTGTTTCTGACGACCCAGAAAAGAAAAAGCAGGCCTCCGCCGTCAGGGCCGGGGGCGGTGTCGCCACCGGCTACGGCGTCAGTGGCAAGGACTTGGCGGAAGCGAGTGCCAGCCAAGACGGTGCCACGGCTGCTCACGCAAGTGAGACGGCCCGGGGGGACGAAGACGGCGCGGCCGCTCTGCACCAGCACGGCTTCACCCCGAGCGCCCCCAGCACCCCGGGGCCCGGCGGGGACGGCTCACCGGGCAGTGGCATCGAGTGTCCCAAGTGCGATACGGTTTTGGGGTCCTCGAGGTCTCTTGGGGGTCATATGACTATGATGCACTCAAGGAACTCATGCAAAACCCTCAAATGTCCCAAATGTAACTGGCACTACAAGTATCAGCAGACCCTGGAGGCCCACATGAAGGAGAAACACCCCGAGCCGGGCGGCTCCTGTGTTTATTGTAAGACTGGACAGCCTCACCCCAGGCTCGCCCGGGGCGAGAGTTACACGTGTGGCTATAAACCCTTCCGCTGTGAGGTTTGTAACTACTCTACCACTACCAAAGGCAACCTCAGTATTCATATGCAGTCGGACAAGCACCTGAACAATGTGCAGAATCTCCAAAATGGCAATGGCGACCAGGTGTTCGGCCACTCGGCCCCGGCCTCCAACCCTAGCCTCGGTGGCTGCGGGACCCCCTCTCCGTCCAAACCCAAGCAGAAACCCACCTGGCGCTGCGAGGTGTGCGATTACGAAACCAACGTGGCCCGGAACCTGCGGATTCACATGACCAGTGAAAAGCACATGCACAACATGATGCTTCTGCAGCAGAACATGAAGCAGATCCAGCATAACCTGCACCTGGGCCTCGCCCCGGCCGAGGCAGAGCTGTATCAGTACTACCTAGCCCAGAATATAGGCCTGACCGGGATGAAGCTGGAAAACCCCGGCGACCCGCAGCTGATGATCAATCCATTCCAGCTGGACCCTGCGACAGCGGCCGCCCTGGCACCTGGACTTGGTCAGTATTTACTGTTTTTCCGCACTGCTGTTAGTTTCTCATCACATTTTGATTTGGCGTAATGCACCCAGATAAAGTGGTGAGTGCCAACAAATGGGGGACAGTTTACTAGAAGGGACTTTCTCTTTAAGCTGGATAATCCACCCATTTGTGCTTCACTTCAAACCTGAATTAACTTCAGAGAGGCAGGAGTTAAGGGAGCAAGGACAGCAGAAGAGGAGTTGGCAAACTTTGTTTTCCCGTAACAGGTTGATGAACAAATACTAATTGTCATTAATTGCCTGTCATCGTTAGCGATACCTTACTAGGTTTATAGCTTCGATTTCGGCAATTATGCACTCAAATATCAAACCCGAGCTTCCAAAGGGGATGCCATTATTTTTCGTGAAAATTTTTTGAAAAATATTTTAAGGTCTGTGATTGAACATAATTAAACGAACAGTAATACCGTTACCTTACCCCAGATATTTGGCGGTAGATTGCAAGGCACGCATACAGTATTAGCCAAATCTCATCACGCTTTTAGACGAATTGCGAAATAACAATTAGTGCTCATGTAAGTTTATCTAGGTGCTTAAATTGCAAGCACGTGACTGTATTGTTATGGTATTGATCAACTTTCCTGCGCTCGAAAATACAAATTTCAGAATGACATCATGCCCAGTAGGAGTAATTAAAGCTATCTGATGAGGGAATTTAGAAGTTGAAAGGGATGATTGTAATTGATCCTGATTCAATCCTATTATAGCTTTTTATAGTTTAAGCTCTAGAGAAAGCACATTCCTTGTCAAGACTTTATTTTACAGATTCCTTTGTGTGCGCTGTGTTTTCCAGTCTCTATTTTTCCTCTTAATTTTTTTTTTCCTGTAGTAAATAATGAGCTGCCGCCTGAAATCCGGCTTGCCAGTGGTCAGCTAATGGGTGATGACCTGTCCCTCCTTACTGCAGGAGAGCTGTCACCTTATATCAGTGACCCAGCGCTGAAGCTATTCCAGTGTGCTGTTTGCAACAAATTCACCTCTGACAGCCTGGAGGCCCTAAGCGTGCATGTGAGCAGTGAGCGCTCCCTCCCAGAAGAGGAATGGAGGGCTGTAATTGGAGATATCTACCAGTGCAAGCTCTGTAACTACAACACTCAGCTCAAAGCCAACTTCCAGCTCCACTGCAAGACTGATAAACATATGCAGAAATATCAACTGGTGGCTCACATTAAAGAAGGGGGCAAAAGCAATGAGTGGAGGCTGAAGTGCATTGCCATTGGCAACCCTGTTCACCTAAAATGTAACGCCTGTGACTACTACACCAACAGCGTGGATAAATTACGCTTGCATACCACCAATCACAGGCACGAGGCAGCTCTGAAGCTCTACAAGGTAAGCAGTGTCATCCATTTCTGTTGGTGCAGAGTAGAGGAGGGAATTAACTGTTTTGGAGCTTGGACCACAAATCTGCAAGTTAAGGAAAAAAGAGAGGAAAAAAAAATATAGAAGGGCAAGAGCCACAGTTTCTGCTTCACATTGCTAAATGCAGAGCCTGTTGAAGTAGATGGAATCGGAAAATATATTTAAAGGATTTGCCATATGCCCCTTTTACACGAATCTCCGTGGGATTGATCACTCTACTGGTTGCCCTGAAATAAAATCACTTTTCTGAGTGTTTCTGTATATAAAATAATACTCTTAAACCTCTTTTATTGATTGATCAAAAACAACATAGCAACCCTCTTAGCTAAGTATTAATGGCTTCAGAGAGCAGAGGACAAAAGTAGCGCTGCCTTGTGAGTGCATCATCTTTTGTTTGGTGACAAACAAGGATGATCCAAACACAATGTGTGGTTTTTGGGGTTTTTTTTCCCTGCAAGCTCCTGTTGGTATTGAGTAAAAACACACGCGCTCCCTTAGCATCAGTTGTCAGTCTCCTACTTAACTCTGTTGTTATTTTGCATGACTTTTCCCAGCTAGTAAAGTTTTTAACCCTCTCAGTGGGTGTGGCTCAGGTAAAAATGTTCATTGAATGGCAACTAGACTTTTAATATTACAGGGGAAAAATATATATATATACGGATGTAATGAACACACGCAAGCGGTGGACATCATTTGTTACATACCTTGTCTTGACTTTTTCTGAACCCTAATTACTGGTTAATTTATTTTCTGCAGTTTGTGTACTGGATTGGCTGGATTGTCTTGGTTCATGTACAAATGTAACAGATTCATTTCTATGATGAATAACTTGGTAACTTCTGAAAACTTCTTTTGTCCAGAGGATACTAAAATTCAGAAAATAGGGGCTTCCCTGGTGGCGCAGTGGTTGAGAGTCCGCCTGCTGATGCAGGGGACATGGGTTCGTGCCCCGGTCAGGGAAGATCCCACATGCCGCGGAGCGGCTGGGCCCGTGAGCCATGGCCGCCGAGCCTGCGCGTCCGGAGCCTGTGCTCCTCAACGGGAGAGGCCACAGCAGTGAGAGGCCCGTGTACCACAAAAAAAAAAAAAAAAAAAAAAAATCAGAAAATATTGCAAACCATTAGTCATCGTAACAAGCTCTAAATATGATTACAAAATCCATTTTGCAAGTGTTATCTATTGATTTATACTAGAAATCAGTGATAACTATACTATCAGGAGGCAACCAGTGACTATACTACCTATGGCTCTTCTAATGCTCTTTCGAACTATAAACAGACCACAAAAAGAGCAGATTGTGGCTATCTCGAGCAGGGGCAAGAATTATTTATTTGGGTTGGCCTGCCACTATTTGTTTGAACTGTTTCTTGAAGTTCAAATCCTGGATTGATGTACTGAGCGTGAAAACCTAAAGTCGTGGTGTGAGAATTTGTAACGTTGTTCCTGTAATATCGGCTCTCTGTGGATCAATAATGAAAGCATTAGATTTGGGTTATACAGTTTGAGGGGAGTACAGGCCCTGACGTAAGATGGAAAGCTTCTAAGTTGATGGTATTGCAAATGTAATATAATGGATTAATTGTATTATAATTCATAGCTTTTACAGCAACAGTTGACAGCCATTCAGTTGTCAACTTTTCTTCTGCTGATACCTGAACTATTAAAACTTTTAGAACACCTAGGAGAAAAAAAATAAACATTAAGTTTGTATAAATAATAGATCTCGACCCTGGGAGCTGTGTAGAATATTCATGACTGTGTTTGTATTCACACAGCCCCTCTAACACTTTAAATTAACATGTTGTGAATAGAAGATATAAATGTACAAAATTTTCTGTTTTATTAATATCATGTGGGAAGCTAAAGAAAGGTAGAGTGTTCCTGTTTATTTTCTCAGGAAAGGTTATTTAATCTAATTGACGATTATTTACACATGTGTATGTGTGTATTAAGTTTATCCATTCATTCCATGAGTATGGATTGACTACCCTCACTGTCTGTAGAGCAGTTTGCTAGGTGTCAGGGTTACCCTTGAAGTTCCTTTTCAGAGAGAGTTGGATGTTGTCTTTGAAAGTGTAGCAACCAGATGAGATTGAACTTGCTTATAGAGAGGGCCTTAAAGCAGAGAGAGCTTTAGATCCCAGAACCAAAGGCTATATGTACTCTTACCTTAAAAATGTTATGTCATATATAAATTGACTTTTCCCCCATCTTCTTTATTTGCTTATCTCTTAAATACCCAAGTGTCCTTGTGGTGTGGTGTCTAAAAATGGTCAACAAACAAATAAAAACACACTTTGAACAAACTTACCTTGAATTAAAGGAAGATGGAAGAGATAAACATTGGAGCCATTGAAACTTGGTATTGGGCAATTGAATTATATTATTTTGCATTAGCCTTCAAGGAGCATTCATTCTTTCTAGAAGTCACTAGAAAAGTTCCTCCGGAGTAGCAATGTGTTGAGGATGCTGTTTCTAAACTGATTTACAGGAACTGAGTGAGTCAGATCCAGAGGATTTTCAAGTGCAGTAATGAGGATATTAGCAAGCTTGGTCGGCTTGTGTCGGCAAAATAAAATTGCTCCATAAGTAACATTAATTGCTTTTAAATGAGACCCTAACAAATTGGCCTAGGCCTGGAAAAAAAAATGATGGTTTGTAATATGGCGAAAATATTAAAATTAGACTTAAAATGGTGTCTGAGCTAATGACTAGATAATAATCGCCTATATAAAATTCATTTTCATTAGGAGTTTAATTTACATCATTTTGCATTGTGAATTATTCAGACTTCAAGGGAAAGTGACAAGTAGCAGTTAAAAGACAAATACAGAGCTGGGAGTAAACAGCTCTTCTCCTCATTGACAGCATATTGATTCATAACACTCCAAATGTGGGGATCTGTCGGGGCAATTTGAATAAGCCACTTACCACTTGCATGGTCAGCCTGAAGCAGTATTACCTCAAAGATGTGTGTGTCCTTATTCCAGTTTAAGGAGGTTAAAGGTTAAAGGTTAAGGGGTAGCTTAAAAGCATCATCTGCCTAGCTGCTTAACTTTAACCTGATCAATTTAATGAAAATCTGTTTTACAGATGTTGTTTTAATGTATTTGGCAGGATTTAGGCAGCTTTAACATTAGACGTATGCTAGTAAAAATTATTTCTTTATTTGACCAGAACAACACCTTTCCTTTCATGTTTAAGGTAGAAGGCTTGTGGGTTACGGTATTTTGGCAAAGAACCCAGGGGCAGAATGTGTTGATGATTTTTCCATATGGACTCAGAAAAAGAATACCTTTATGTCTATTGCTAACGATGACTGCAAAAACAAACAAAGCTGTGTTCATTTTCTGGCAGTATTCTTTACCTTAGGATTTTTTTTTTTAAAGGAATTTTGTTATTGTTAAGAAAAGCTTACTCCTTTCTTCAGGCAAACTTCTCTGAAGCAGTAAGCACTATTAAATTTTGATACTCTTTTCCTCTGGAAATTTTAAAGATGAAGCAAAATTGGGCTAGGAAATTCAAACGATAAAATGAAACTGCAGGGCTTCCCTGGTGGCGCAGTGGTTGAGAGTCCGCCTGCCGATGCTGGGGCGCGTGTTCGTGCCCCGGTCTGGGAGGATACCACATGCCGCGGGGCGGCTGGGCGCGTGAGCCATGGCCGCTGAGCCTGCGCGTCCGGAGCCTGTGCTCCGCAACGGGAGAGTCCACAGCAGTGAGAGGCCCGCGTACCGCAAAAGAGTTTTAAAAAAAAAAAAAAAAAGGAACTGCAGATTGACCTTAATCTTCTCTTTTAACGTCTGAAAGTGTGTTTAAAGTGAGGTTAATAAGTATTGAATGCATAGATGGCTACAATCAGTGTTGCAAGGTAAAGTGTGTGTGTGTGTGTGTATGTGTGCGTGCATCTGTATATAATGCCAACACAGTGTTCTCAGCTAAGCACTTTATTAGATTTGATTATGTTTTCCCAATTTCAAGCCTCTGCATCCTTTACAAATTTCTGTCGATTGATATTCACATAATGAATCCTCAATAAATATTTGTAAGATGAATAATGGACTAATGCATGAACTGAGACATATTAAAGAAACTCCTTTACTTCCAACCCTCATTAAAAAAAGAATGCACTGCAATTTGGTCTACCCCTTAAATGATCTCAATCCTTTTCTAAAGTGTCCAGTAAAAAGATTCAATGAAAACCACTTAGCACTACATGTTCCAACTGAGAAAGAACAAATAAGACTCTGGTAATATTTCAGATTTACAGTTTACCTTATTCTTGCCTTAGAATGACCGAGACTTTTCTGGCCAGCTGATTGGTTGATCACCATCCTGTGCAGGGCATGCAATAAGCTTGCCACACCTGTGCTTTAGCTGCTTCGATGATATTATATTGTATTTTTAAGTGAGGTGTTCACAGCTTCGCTGGTTCAAAGTCAAAAGTTTAATTATACTAGTTTTTTTTTTCTTCCTGCATCTGCTAGTTGTGAAGGAGAATCATCTGTCTGAATTCCATAATGCTGTTTTCATATTTGGATTTCAAATTGTCTGAGGGCAGTGAATGAATCTCTTGTCTCCATGGTGAGCAAAGGACGACATGTGGGATTTAGTCCTAGGTAACTTTTAGTGTAACATTCCCCCAAGGAATATTTTTGGAGTTTTCTCGTTATCCATGTTATGGATGAAAGAATCCGGGTTAAGAACTAAAATCAAGGTGCCGGGGAGGGTCACAGGAGAGAATGCAAAAACCACGCTGGGCAAAGTATGTGGCAAGGAAATAAAAAATGGAATAATTAGCTTCACCTGCCTTTTCAGCTTTTTCTTTTTTTTTTAACTGGTAGGAAATAATAACCCAATCAGTTTGGAATTAATAAAGAATTACAAGCATTTTCATTTCAATAGGCCTGAGCCCAACTTTGCAATTTAAAATCAAATATACCCGATATGTACCATCTCAATTATTGAACTGTCATTGTCCCAGTGCGATGGTAAAAGAGGTTAGGAGATTGCGTGGTACCCATATGCATAAAAGTCATTGTGCAAAAGGAAATTGGAATATGTGTGTGTATCTAAAAAAACAAAACAGTTTTTTCTTAATCTTATTCTAGTCATTTGTTTAGATGAAGAAAGCTGTTTTCAGAGATAAACCAAAGTTCTTTTTTTCTGTTGCTAAACATTAACGTGAAGATGGAAAATTTTGCACTTTTTGTGTTAGTTTCAGATTTCTGTTCCTTTCAAGGTTGAAATGCAGTGTGAAATTTAATTTCAGTTGCAGGATTTATTTTTTAAAAAAGTAATGACAACTCAAATTATTCTGTTGTATTCTCATATAAAAAGACAAGGCAGAGGTTGAGAAAACCAGTTTCTGTAGTAGAAAAATACATGCTTGCCTAATACTTATAACTAATAAATATACAGATCAAATAGAGGTCAGCTGGTTAGCTAATAGCAACTAATAAATCACTAGTGTTTTCAGATCACAATGTAATTGGCCAGCCCTACTACTATGTCTACTTCTGTTTTTAAGCTTGACATTTACTGAAGCACAGCCATGTGTTGGAACACGGCTACTCCAGCACAAATATGGGCATTCTCACTGCATTCACATGGCGAGAAATATATACTACATTAGGAGCTGAGAACCCTGTTCGTATTCCACTAGGAAGAAATGACCAAAAATATCTGTCTATCCAGATACATAATAGATAGATAGATACACATATATAGAGATATATATTGATACATACCAATCCCTAGAAGGATTACTTTAGACCAGGTATTAACAACTTATTACATCCATGTCAGGATAGATAAAATGATTTTTAATGTGTGAAATTGTTAACAAACCCAGACGAAATTTAAAGAAAGCAAAGCGTGTCATTGGAATCCTCTTATTTTATTTCTGACACGTCTTTCCTTAACTAGTGCTACCATCTCCCCACACATCAGGCACACGCCGTCATTCTCTTCTCTCTTTTGCTGAAATCCTTACTGTTTTCTCATCTAGAACTTCTCTTCATGGAAGTACTCCGTGTTGTGAGATTACCCATCTAATTCCCCAAAGGAAATGAGCATTCCTTTCATTAAGGAGGAAAGAAGCCTTTTTCATAAAAGCAGAGTAGTGCATCCAAAGGTGTAAATGACTTTCAGATCTTTCCCAAGGTGCATTTGGTTTTAAAGGAACCGCTTGACCGGGAGGAATTTCTAATGTGTGAGGGGGGACGGTGGTTACATCAGGGATGGGGTTGTGATAGGGCGGTGCCCCACCCTAAGAGCTTCCTGCATTTCCCTTCTTCCGGATACACACACGCACACACACACACACACACACACACACCCCACACACACATCACACCCAACCCTCCACTTCAGAGAAGCAGTAAAAACTCTGGCACTACCATTCATTTCACTCCAGGACCATGTCAACTCAGACTTCGGGATTTATGTTACTGTTTTTGTATAACTTGTGCTCATTCTGTCTCATGTGAAGTGTAGGTATGATTTAACCCAAATTAATAAATCCCTATGTGTCCCCCAACCTGAGGTCATTTAGGGAATGCAGACAAAGTTGTTATATCTCATAATGAACGTGCTCCCCCTGTCTGTTTCTTTGGCTTCCACGTAACCATCCCTGTCAGTGGAGCTCGTTTAAAATCGCTGAAATGTTCAGATGGGTCCTAGGACGCCACGCGGTAAGGTAAGGCGGCCAGAGTCATATGTTAAGCAGGCCTTGCGCTGCCGAAAGGGTCTTGGCCCGGCGGGGGGTGGGTGGGTGGAGCTGGCATGTGCATAATGACCACGGTTCTGCTTCCAGAACATCTGGCCGGCCTGCGATCTACTAGAAATGCTTTTCCAAGTTCGCTTGGAGTCTGAGCCTCTGCTTAGGCTGAGTTCAATTAGACGTGGAGATTTGTTCATTATTCAGATAATTCAAGCCTTCAAAGGCACTTCTTCCCCCCAAATTATCAGTGTATTGCGGGAGAGCTTATGATGATATGATTATTCAAAAGAGGAACAACGATGGAGGCTCAGCCCCCAAGAACCCGTTAGGAAGATTCTGTAACCGAGGAGGAGTATGGTGATTGACATTCTGTTTGCAGAATGCCCAAATGACATCCCAAGTTCTACTTCTAATAAATACAGAAACGTTCATTAAGCACTTCCTCTGGGCCAGGTTTTTAAATGTCTCTGTTTATGGAGGTTGTGTCCCATTAATGAGGAAGGATACAAACCATCTTCTCTAAGGTGATGCTTCCTAACTCACTCTGTTCTTCCAATGTGGCAGGGACATTAATCAAATTAAGGGTTGAATCCATATACTAGCCCTTGAAAACTTCCATGCTTTTTTTCAACAATGGTTGGTCAAAAGGCTGAGTGTGACTCCTTTCTTGGGTCATCAGTAGATGTAGAACAATGTCACTTGTATATCTTGGCTGACTCATTGCTCTCTTGCAGTGTACAACTTTGTTAGTCAGTTTCAGACAAAGGTTATGGTGGGAATTACAGAGCAGGATAGAGCTTTTCTATTTCTTGGAACATTTATGTTGTTCTTTAAACATGAGGATGGTGCCACTGATGCATTGCCTAGAAAATGAAGAAGAGAACCACTTACTAAAGAACGCAAAATGGGGCTTCCCTGGTGGCGCAGTGGTTGAGAGTCCGCCTGCTGATGCAGGGGACGTGGGTTCGTGTCCCAGTCCGGAAGGATCCCACATGCCGCGGAGCGGCTGGGCCTGTGAGCCATGGCCGCTGAGCCTGCGCGTCTGGAGCCTGTGCTCCACAACGGGAGAGGCCACAGCAGTGACAAGCCCGTGTACCACAAAAAAAAAAAAGAATGCAAAATGTGTCACATTATAACTTCAGTCAATTCCCTTGTAGAACCAGGATGCTACTTTAGTCTGAGTCTTGGAAGATCTTTCTAACTTCAGTCTGCAGTACTGTCGAGAATTCTGCTTAAAGGTAAATTATTGTAATGACAGTTCTGTATTATCACAAATAACACTTACATGTGGCGACATTTCATTTCACTCGGTTTTATAATATTTTATTAACACTCTAGGTTTCCTAAAGGGAAAGTACTTCTGCAGCTTTCACTATAATACGTACATATATTAAATATGTATATGTAAATATAAATGTGTATTGAGACCATATTCTCAATATTTTATTGATACAGATTTTCCTAAATACTTCCTTTCATTGGAAATATTAGGAAGCATAGAATATACACTTCTCTCTCCTTGTTGCTTAAGGGATAAATGTTAGGGTTATATTTTCTGATTACTCAATTTTTAGGGAGTTGTGTGGAGGACGGTTAGGGTTGAAGAATTCTTTGTCCCTGGATATCTGCTGATAAAAATTAGTGGAATGCAGTGCTGAGGATGGAAAGAAATGAGCTATTGATAAGTCCAACTGTATTGCTTAATTCGAGTTTGGGAGGAAAGCTTTAAAAGTTTCACATACTGATTTTCAGTCCATGATTATGTGTCTTGTGTCGAGAAGAGCCTCATTTATAGCTAGAGTTGGTAATTGACTGTCTTTGTATGATTTACAAGCTATTGGAAAGAATCTCACCAAAAATACCCCTTCTTCTGATGCCAGTCTGTTGTCAGTGAAACTGTATTGATACTTGACTTATCCATTTATCAATGGCACAACTTTTTGAACAACAATCATAAGTTAAAGCATTTTATGTGCATTATCTCATTTACTTTTCCCAACAGTTATAGGTTGTTTTTCCCATTAAGACATATGAGGAAACTGAGATTCAGAGCAAAACTCCTTGTTCAAGTCCTCACAGATAGTAAGAGCACGTGCTGGGGTTCTCACTCTGGTCTCTTTTCAACCCAAGCCTTCACCTACAGTATAAAGCTTTGCTAATGAAAACGTTTTGTTGTAATACTTGAGAACAGGAAGAACAGGGAATGCAAAAGGAAGAGAAGGGCTGGGGGCCTCAGAGACAAATGACGGTTTTGTCCAGGGTTAGTTATTTTGGAGCCCACCTTTATCCCTTCAAGTTACAGATTCCCTTAAAGACACTGCAGATGCAATGTAACATAAGAGCTGGCTGGTAGGGTTTGCACCCACGATTGCAGTCAACTGGCGTGATGAACTTACACCTCTTGCGGGCATCTCCAAGCCCGAAGGAGAGACTGCTGGTTCAAACTGTTACCTGACTCTTTCCTATCACAACAGAATTCTTTCCCTTTAAAGAAACTTTCCTTTTGCTGGCATTTTGGGGTGTTTGGTATATTAAATAGTAAAGGACTCATAGAATATTTATCACTTCGAGTGCCTGAGCTCTCAGTGTTTGCAAGTTAAGCACCTTTGGAAGCTGCCTTAATTCATTCAGGTCACCAGGGTACTTCAGAAGTAATGTACTAAATGGTACCCTGCTGACCTGAAAGATGGAATGTGCCTCCCTAAGCATTTAACTTCCTACATAGCAACAAGTAAAGCACAGTCTGCTCTCTGCCCAGGACCTGAGTCTCCTCTTCCCTCTTCCTGACATCCTTATAACTACTGGAGAAAGTCCTATTCATTTGCTACGTAACTAGCGTTTTTAAAAACTTATCTTGTTTTGAATTATTATTATTTTTTTGCGGTACGCGGGCCTCTCACTGCTGTGGCCTCTCCCATTGCGGAGCACAGGCTCCGGACGCGCAGGCTCAGCGGCCATGGCTCACGGGCCCAGCCGCTCCGCGGCATGTGGGATCCTCCCGGACCGGGGCACGAACCCACATCCCCTGCATCGGCAGGCGGACTCTCAACCACGGCGCCACCAGGGAAGCCCTATTATTTTTTAAACTTGTATCTTTTACTTCTTACTTCGATTCATTTTGTTCCAAGCTTCCAGGAATTTTCTTTCCACCATAGGTTTCTCATGCACTCCCTTCCTCTCTCTCCTCCTCGCAATTTTGCTAATGATTCCAAGCAACCGGCCCACATCTTTTTAGAACTATTGACATGGACTTCCCTTAGAGATGCTTGAGGAAAGCTTGCCTTCCTGAATCTGGCTACCGATCCTGCAAAAAATTCTCAGTCATTGACACCAATGCAGTTGACCGTACTCATTAATGAAATATTCTTTTAATGGAAAGTAAGAATAGTCTTAGTTTTGAAGTGACCGAACTGTTAGCAGGAGAGAAGCTCCCAATACCAAAGCTGGTGTGTGTAAAGGATGCAAGGACATTTGGATAATTATGATGGGCAGTATCTTTTAAAGACTTTAACTATTTCTAACTATTTATTTGGCAGGCCTGAAACTAATACTAGCATGTGTCCTTAGAGCCTGAAGTCATTCATTGTTCAGTTGTGGGAAATCAGGTAGCAAGTCTGATTGCCATCACCTCTGGAAGAGTGTCAGTTTACAAAGTATCTCCTTTAAACTCAACATATATTCAGCACTTACCACTAAGTAACAGGGCAGGTGACACCAGACATGAGGGAAGGGGAGAATGATTCCCCAATTTACACCAAATAAATAGTGTCATTTTTTAAAATAAGATTAACATGCTAAAATGGAAAATATGTAAACAGCGGAATATACCTTTCAGAATTTATTTCATTTCGTGAATTGATATTACACAAAATTTGGAAGGGAGAAAACGCGCTCCTACTTACTATGAGATACCATCACCGCTTTTTAAACAGAGGCTCCTCAATGTCTTTTGAGAAAGAATTTGACTAAAAGCAAGTTGTGGTTTAATGTATTTGTTTTGGTTTATTATAATTTTTATTAGCAAATTAAGTAATTAAAAAAAGCCTATTTGGATGGAACCATCGTACCAAGTTTTTCCATCATGAGTATTTCCTGAGAAGGTACTCCCCAGGCTCATAACCAAATTCCTTAAAAATAGATCCAAAGAGAATTCATAAATAACTTTTTTTTTTTCCCCAGAGAAATAGAGTCTCTGGCTCTGTTAATTCCTTAAATAGTAGAAAAACTAAGATGGGTTTTATGAAGAATTCTTTAGTTTTTAGAGTATTCATTCTTAACTTGGCAATAGAATTACCATCCTTTAAGTCAGAAATGCAAAACTTTCCTATTGCTTAATAGTGTCGGTATTTACTTAGATGTATGTTTCAAAATAGACTCTCAGGTATAACATTTACTTATAAGTTCCTGTAGCATGTACTAGGTCATTTTATTTCTTCCTGTAGAACTGCAACCCCTTTAAAAGTAATGGCTTCATAACTTACTGGAAAAGCATTGATACAGAATTACATCGAAATTGATTTTTTTTAAAGTCTGTGAACGCTTTTCTAAAAAGTGAACCATTTAATTCTTTATCAGTGGGTATAGAAGAATGTGGATATATTCAGTTCTCACGTGTTTGGTGATTATAAAGTCAAAATGCCACTACTCCAGTGATGTTTTCAGTATGTATCCAAGGAGACCTACCTATACCTATTTTGCTCAAACCCTGAAACAAATTGCATGCTTGTGCGTGCGCGCGCGTGTGTGTGTGTCTGTGTGTATGTGAGAGAGAGAAATGAGTGAGAATACAGTATACGAAGACTTATTTTCAAAAATTGTTGAAGATTATGAGTTAATCATTAACGCCTATTTATTTTGTTTTAAAGTAGAACTCAGAAATCTCTTCCTGCAAATTGTAAGTGTTCTCAGTCCCTAGAGGTAATAAACCTTTGATGATGTTGTGCAAGACTCGTCCACAAGCCCTGAAATCAGTTCTGTATGTACACATGACTAATCAAAGGTTCATGGAACAGGTTATGATTTGGTAAAAGCGATAGGTGCTCCAGAAAGTAAATGGCCTTACCAACTGGGGGAGCACACTTAGCCTTTTTTCACCTTATAGAAGGCAGGTCCTAGTCCCACCATTGGAGCAGGTATCCTTTTACAAAGGCTTGAGCACTAAGTCTTTTGAAAAGTTCTCTTTTAAAGCAAGGAGTTTCTCGAATTAATATCTATCTAATTAGTACTCTACTCTTTTCTTTGCCTTAAAGTCACAACAGATACAAGACACTTAGACTCAAAAGTATCCTTGAAATTCAGGGAATTAGGTAATCAGAACAAATATCTTCTTAAATTGATCAACTGTCAATGTCCATAGGGGAAAATGATGAAATAAGACAGCAATCTCAATAATTAAGCATGAAATTATTTAGGAAAATGTGAGTAAAAGTCTCAAGAAATCATTTCTAATATAGAAAAGGGAGGAACTAAAAGAACTAAAGTACAAAACCTACCATGTGGGCAGTGCAGTGAATGTTGAGGCCATTGTGTTCTGTTTTCTTGCTGCTTTTTTTTTAAAATCTGCAACAGCTTTGTTGCGATTTAATTCATGTACCACGAAATTCACCCATTTAAAGCATCTAATTAAACGTTTTTTAGAATAGTCACAGAATTATGCCATCGTCACCACAATTGATTTCAGAACATTTTCAACACTCCAAAAAGAAATCCTGTGCCATTTACCCTCCCCCCTCAATAATCCCAACCTCCCCTGTCCCAGCCCTAGGCAGCTACTAATTGCCTTCTGTCTATATAGACTTGGTTATCCTCAACATTTCATAAAAATGGAATCATACTATGCATGGTCCTTTGTGACTGGCTTCTTCCACTGAGCATGTTTTCGAGATTCATCCATATTGTAGCATGAATCAGTACTTCATACCTTTTTATTATGGAATTTCATAATAAAATAATAATAAAAACTTCATACCTTTTTATTATGGAATTTCCATTGCGTGGATAAACTACATTTATTTATCCTCTCATCAGTTGATGGGCATTTGAGTTGTTTCCACTTTTGGGCTATGATGAATAATGGTGCTATGAACATTTGTGGATAGGTTTTTGTGTGGACATGTGTTTTCATTCTCTTAGGCTTATACCTAGAAGTGGAATTCCCAAAAGAGCAATCACTGACATTAACTGGACTCAGTACTGCTGGTCACTTCTTATTTATACCTGATCAGCTTCTTTTCCCTTTCCCTTTAACAAATATTACACATGTTTATCACTCTTCTGATGCTCTTTATTCAGCTTCTGCTCCATGGCCAACAAGTGCAGTGAGAAAAATTTGAACATTTATTGGGCACTTATTAGGTGGCAGGTAATCTTCTAAGTTCTTTAAATATATGAACTCATTTCATTCTAACAGCAAACCTATTAAGTAGGCATTATTATTATACCCATTTTGAAGATGAAGAAACTAAGACGATGAAAGCTTAATTAATTTATCCAAGGTCACATAGCTGGTAACAGTGCCAGCTGAGTCAGGATTTATACTTGGATTGACTGGTTCCAGCACCCACCGTCTTAAAGAGGACACTTTGTCCCAGTGAAGATACATTGCGAAATATGCCTGGAAAGGAAGGCCTTATTTGTGGCGTGTAAGAGTATAACTATAATAGCTGATCTTTGGGAAGGACATCCTCTGAGAGGGACAGAAAAGAAGTAATGATGAGATGGATAGAGATTTAGAGACTTTGGGAGGGGGTAGTGAGGGCTGGCAAATTAGAAAGATCACTGATAACATTACATAGTTTTTAGTTCTTTTTTATGTCAGAATGTAAACCATTATTTGGTTTATACAGTGTTCTTTGAAAAATGTTTATGAACTGAATTCTCCATATTGATTGAAAAATCGGTATATTTTATGATAATTACTGAAACACATTTTGTTAGATTGGTGTGTTAGTAACACACAAAAGCTTGTTTGTCCTCATTTCACTGTGCTAGTGAATAAAACAGACACAGAGGGTGTATGAAGCAGTTCCCGTCCTCAAGAAGCTCTGCAGGTTTTCGAAGAAACCATACAATGTGTTTTATCTGCGCTTTATTTTCCCTTGTGAATTGTCCCTAACAGTTTTTCTGAATTCCAGAAGTTTGTAGGGACATTTTTAGTCCTCTATATAACACGTTTTAGCAATGTTTACTCCTTTGTGTCATCCCGAAAGTTAATATTTAGATTTCCTGTGGCATTTACAGAAGAAATTAGATTCCTGCCTTGCAAAACTTGGAAAAAGTGGCTGTTTGTTTCCACACAAGATGTCCCATTGTTGAAAAATAATGTGAAAAATAATGCACAGTAACAGTATAATTTAAATTTTCTCTCCCTCTTGCCTCCCACTCTCCACCTATGTGATGTTTTGTGAGCATGATTTTTATGTTTTCAGAGTAGTAAAGATGTGGATAAAGTGAAACATTACTCGGTGTTTTTTTTTTTTTTTTGCCAACTAGAAAGATTCTCTTTCTTTTTCTAGATACAAAAACAAAAATAGACTTGTTTCTAATAGCTAATCTAATTAATCAGTGGTAAATGGTCTTGATATTTTATCTGTAGATATTTCAGGCATCATCCTATTTTATTCAAACACTTACAACTGACCTTGACGTTTTCAGTTTCCAGAGACCTCCTGTTTACATGGGTAGGGTAAGGTCAGGGCTTGGGCTGACAGTGTTCCTACTGTTAGAACATGACATTGCATAATTTCTCCTTTCTGTTTTACTCTGAAAAAAGTTTTTAAGGAAAAGTTACGCAAGAAAATATGATAAGCTCTCATATTGTCTCAGGCTAAAAGATTCCCTAGAGCTGCTTTCTTGAGTCTGAAACACAGTGAGACTGAAAGATTGGATGACTATTTCAGCACTTACGTCCAGGAACACTGATGAACTTAATAAGCCTTGACAAGGTGGGTATCACTTTTGATGCCCTCCCATTATTAGTATATTGGGGGTGGGGTGCGGTGGGAGAGTGTGGGGTGATGTCTCAGAGAAAGGCAGTGGAAGATATGCCCATCTATCTCCCTGCAGCCCTCTGTAGCTCAAGAAAGTTTTAAAAGAGTTAGGCATTTTCTGTCTTTAAGCATCCAGCTGACTTTCTCACTCTTTATGTGGTTTTTGGCAAGCATTTCTGTGCCTTAGTTAATATATTAGTAAATGGAGAAAAAAACACTCCAGTGAGTTCTAGAGATCTTAATTAAGGTACAGAAATAGCTTTGAAAACGCATTCTGAGATGAAAGCTTTTCTTATATGTGGAAAATATTACTCGTGTCTTGTCAGCACATCTACTCCATTGGCATTGCTCTTTGTACTTGGAGATAATTTCTTCTTTTCTTATTATTGGTAAGACACTTCCCTTTTTAATTTCTGTGAGTGCACTTGGTTACATTACTATATCTAGGACTTGTCTGTCATTCCTGAAAAGCCATTCTTAACTTTCTCCAACTGGCCTTCAATTGAAATTTGCTTCGAAGAGGAATGTAGCTATATTATACTCATCAACTTAAATATGGGTAAATATAGCTCAGAGAAAATAACTATTTGTGTATCCTTTTATGTGCTTTAAATTCAATATCCATTCTTTCTTAGAAGTTTGCCCGCAGAAAAGGAACTCTGTATGACACTTTTAAATATCACTTTTCAAATCTGCCAAACGTGAATGTGCAAATGTGTACTAGTAAGTGGAGCTCACACAGCTGAAAAATGAATGTTTAAAGCTTCTGTGTCTGGCATTAATTCGTTTCTGCCTTTTGGCTGCTGCCACAATTTTTTCATCTGTAAAATGGGTACCGAGTTACCATTATGATTAGAAAGTCAGCATTAACTTAACGGTCGTTGAGATCTGGTCTACACGTAATCACCTGTCATTCTTAGAGCTGAATTTATTCTGAGCTTTAACAAGTATTTCATCTTAAATTGCTGAGGTAGTTGCACGTATTTATCAGGTTTCAGATTTTCCATTGTTTTGTTTAATCTGCAGATATATGTTTATGTATTTTTCTTGTAAACAGGAAGCAGGGTAATAATTGTATAGAGAGAAATAGCTAAACCACATCTCTGAATCCCCTGTTCTTTATTTACTTATTTGACTAATCATGTCACTTAATCTTTTGATAGCACACTCTGTCAGGCCCTGTGCTGGGGAATAAGGATATGGCAACAAACAAGACAGACACAGGCCTTTTGCTCTGGTAGAGCTTACAGTTTAGTGGAGGAGACAAGCATTAAACGCAGAATCACGTATGAGGCAAAGAAACAATTATTTACCTTTGTGAACAAATAATATAAGTAGTTGTTTTTGATCTGGCACGTTTATTTGTGTCATTAGTACATAGGTATTTGTGTAAATCAAACTCTTCCTCTACTCTTGAAAGAAAGTGAAGAATTTGAATGAGACCCTGTATTGAGGTATTTAGAAAAGTAGCCGGGGCTGAACTGAATTGACTCTGCTAGGTATCGGCTGTCCTGTAGAAAAAAGCATTTACTAACCAGTGAGATTTGATCAGAGTGCAAGCACTTTTGAACTTGTTGTGGGGTGGGGGTGTGGGGTCAGGAAACATTTTTGTGAAAAGACATTCTGGAAACGGCTGCATATCCAGTTGACGGATTTGTGCAGAATGTGTGTGGAAGGCTGAATGAACTAAAGGTGAACATGAGATTCCCTGTAGGAACTTTCAAAACATACTGACGCCAAAGCTACCACCTCTGGGGGCGGGGTGCAACCCGGGATCTCTTCATTTAAATGGATGATACTGATCATCTGTCGGATTTGAGGATCACTGGACTAGTGAGCTGTGAAAGTCACCGTCGATCTGAAGACTCCTGAAACGGTAGTGACTGTGGAGGGTGTACTGAGCTGGGCTGCACTAGCATCTGTACCTCCTTGTTCAGAAGAGGAAGCCGTGTCTTCCGCTGTCCCTTGTGTTCTCTCTGTTCATGGGCTAAGACTTTGCTAGAGTCTGTCAGTCCTGCGTACTCTGTCTGAGGAAGTCGTGGAAGGCATAGCCCTCTGTCTTGCTCCTGGTTTTGCCCCTAAGGACAAAAGTCTGACCTGTTTTGATATACAAAAAAAAAAAAAAATCCCATTTCAGTAGGAAAAATGACAAACCTTTATAAAGAAAACCTTTCTGCACAAAACAGCTGTTTTTTTTGCTGAAAGTCTGGCACTTTAGTGAACTGTCGGGCCAAGAAACTACTCTCTCAGTCCAGATGTCGGTTAAAAAAAAAAAAAAAAATCTAAGGCCCCTGGATTGAATTTTGGAGGAACATCTTTGCTGGTAAATTTTTGGAATCATGCGTTGCCTCATCATAGTTGCAGAAATCCACTCTCCTCGTACACAAAGATATCCCCAGGCAGCAGATATATAGTCTGTTTTCTGAACAGGAATCTTACAGGTCTCAGGAGAGTCAGCTTCCACAGGCTTGCTGGGTTGTACGCTCATTTGTAGCTCTCTGTAATGATTCTGCAATTTCTCATTTTCTTGCTATTCTAGGAAGGCAGATCCTGAGGTTTGGTTTTTGGAGTTTTGCATATTCTCTTTCTTTCTCGCCATAGACGTGGATATAAGTGTATGTGTGTGGGTTGTGTATGAGGGGTGTGTGTGTGTGTGTGTGTGTGTGTGTAAGTATAGATGTGTGTATGTATGTTTGTATATCACTTTATCTTGTTTATGAGAGAGAACCATGTATTGTTTCATCTATAATTTGACAATTTTCTTTTAATGATATCTGTACTTTTCTTTTCTCCCAAATATAGCATCTAATACAGATGCACTGGAAGCTACAATGACAACCAGTGCTAAAAAGAAGCAAGTAAATACAGTGATCAATTTCATAAGCAACAGAAACTATATTGTCAGAACACACAACCCTGGAAAATTTATTGTATTTAACCACTTGCATGTTAAAGACTAGATCTTTGTCTATTTCATAAAGAAATACCTTTTTTTTTTGTAGATCAACTTGAAATAATCAATCAGTTCTGTGCTGACCCCTGATCTACTGTAAAATGCCAATGCCAAACTGTATCTGAGTCCCACTGGCCATATAACCTGTGTCCCACAAAAGACCCAGATAAAACAATCCCTCTTCCCACCAACTGAAAGAGCAAGCTAATGAAATAACTGAGTTATTTGCTTAAAAAAAAATCAAACCAGGGCTTCCCTGGTGGCGCAGTGGTTGAGAGTCCGCCTGCAGATGCAGGGGACGCGGGTTCGTGCCCCGTTCCGGGAGGATCCCACATGCCGCGGAGCGGCTGGGCCCGTGAGCCATGGCCGCTGAGCCTGCGCGTCCGGAGCCTGTGCTCTGCAGTGGGAAAGGCCACAACAGTGAGAGGCCCGCGTACCGAAAAAAAAAAAAAAAAAAAATCAAACCAATCACTTCAAGATCTTTCTATTAATTTGATTGGCTAGATCAGTTACTTGAGTCCAGATGATGCATATAGATCAGTGCAGAATAGAAGTTTCCTGCCCTGCCTGGGCTGAGCCTCCAACATTTGGTTATCTAAGGATGATGTTCTGTGAGCGCACATAAGTGTATATAAACCTTTGGAGGTTTGTGCTCAAGTAAAAAACATAGGACAGTGTTACATGTTTGTGTGACCTAGAGCGTTTTGCTCTACGATGATGGACATCTCATCTGCCTGTGCCAGTATGAATGCAAGGGCATTTCATAGTCATAATCTGTTAATACCAGTTAGCAGTGTCACAAATTAAAGCATTAGTGGATTTGTGTTGCTTGAGGAAGCAACTGATATAAAATGCCAGGAGGCTGGAGGAGTGGGGTAGTTGATTGTAACATAATTCTACATACCATGGGGTCTCCGTGCCGGTGGTGTGAAGCCTCGGAGTACACCTTCACAGGGAGATCAAATGAATAGTTCAGTGGACAAAAGATATATCATTAAGATGCATTAGTCCAGATACATCCTCAAGGGAAAAAATTCTGGTGACTAGAAGACAACAAAAAACAAAAGAAGATATCCTTTTATTCACAGAAAAAAGAAAGATTTTACTATGTAAGAAAACCCAAACAAACCAAAAAACTGTTCATTGTACAGACAAAAAGTTCTTCCCAGCATTTGAAGAAGTGCAGTTTCTTTTTTTAAACTGAAGTATAGTTGATTTACAATGTTGTGTTAATTTCTGCTGTATAGCAAAGTGATTGTTATACATATGTATACATTCTTTTTTATGTTCTTTTCCATTATGGTTTATCACAGGTTATGGAAGATAGTGTCCTGTGCTATACAGTAGGACCCTGTTTTTTCTCCATCCTGTATGTAATAGTTTGCATCTGCTAATCCCAAACCCCCAATCCATCGCTCCCCCACCCACCCTCCCCCAGAAGAAGTACGTTTTCTACATTTGCATCGTTTTGGGCCTCTACTCACTTAAATAAAAACTTAATGATGGTTTTCAAAATATATTTTTACAGGAAATGTTAATACTCCTGTGACAGAGATTTTGACCGAATCATTAATGTTGATACTATCATGAAGGACACGTAACTCTCTAATCAAGAGAGCTGTCACCTGGGAATATGGAAACAATTGCGTAAATTATGGAAGGAATATTAGATTAAATTTCCTCTTTAACTTTAGTAGTGGTTTGAAAGAGTAATGCATTTATTACTGTAGCACATTTTGTATTTGCCTAGGCATTTAAATGATTTTTCATATTTCTCCCTTTTTAGCCTAGATTGTGGATATACTCCGAGAGAAAGTTAGAGGGACTAACAATTACAGAGAATGAGAACCCGTGGTTAAAATTATATGCACATTGAACTACAATGAGGGTATTAAAAGTATTTCATCCCATTTGTAAAATATCTTCCGTGACTATGAAAGGGCAGTATTTTTCCAATTATATCTGCTTTAGCCTGCAACTGGATTACCTTATAAGAACTCTTATAAAGCAAAGAGACCCAAAATAATTGAAAGTGGAAGGACAGATAAGCTGGGCATATAAAGGCCCTGAGCAAACTTCTCTCAATAGCATTCGCAGGACAGGAAAAAAAAAAAAAGTTTCTCTTAACTCCTGCTCAGGCCCAGGTGACCACTTTAAGCCTTAGCATCTGGTTGCTTCTTATTGACAGGGAGTACCTACTGCATAATTTCTAGCTCAATTCTCCAGTGTCTGGAAGATTGCATTTTGACTCTCCCCAATATTAATAACCAGATTCGATCTGAGGCCTGTCCAAGGTCAGGTGGACGGGCCAGGTGAGCCTGTTTGTCTGTGTGCAGGAACTGTGACATCTACTCAGAGTGACAGGTGTTAACCTTCAGGCCACCGAAAGGAGCCTCTTCCTGCTGGGAACAAAGAACCCCAGGGGCTGTGGCTGCCTACTCCTCCTAACACCCACCCCCGTGCTCATAATATTTTCCCACGTGATACACTGTTGAAGGAATGCATTTCAGAAGAGGTAAATGATTAAAATCAGCTCAATAAAAGCAATAATATCTATTTGCATTCTTGTTCAGAACTTTGATTCAGATTTGACAGTGTTTTATGTGGATTGATATTGCACGGCTTTTCCTTTTTTTAGGTGAACGATGCAGCCATGCTAGAGCGTGGTATGGTTATTCCTGAAATGCCCCTCGGTTTTGCAAGTAAATTAGTACAGAAGCTCTAGAGTATGGGGTAAGACATATTTTAGAAACCAGATAAACAACTCTGGAAGCTCCAGAATTTGTAGTATTCTACTATGAAACATATCAAATAAACTTTTGGAAAAAAAAAAAAATCTTGCCTCTTTCTGGCTAAAAATTCCTAAGAAGCTATTTGATTCCTAATTGATTTTCTACATCAGTTGTTCATTGAATAGATAAGTAGTGCCTGTGATATTTGATTACAGAGCAAGGCACCCATTTAACCTTCTGTTCTTTCCAGGCCAGGATTTCAAATACAATAGAATGTTCCTCCCCAAGGCTCAGGAGGATTAGACAGCTAGCAGTAATCCCTGATAGGCTGAAATAGACCTGATAGAACTTTACCTCACTTGTTTAGGATTACGGTCATGAATTCAGCTCACCCAGCAGCATTAACCCTTTGCGGACTTGGGCTGGGCTGCTCTATCAGTAAAAGCAGTAAGTAAGCAGAAACCTATTAATAAATTCTAAGCAGTTACATCTTACTTCTTGACAAAAGCATAATAATTTTTTTTTTTTTTTTTTTTTTTGCTGTACGCGGGCCTCTCACTGTTGTGGCCTCTCCCATTGCGGAGCACAGGCTCCGGACGCGCAGGCTCAGCGGCCATGGCTCACGGGCCCAGCGGCTCCGCATGTGGGATCTTCCCGTACCAGGGCACGAACCCTTGTCCCCTGCATCTGCAGGCGGACTCTCAACCACTGCGCCACCAGAGAAGCCCAGCATAATAATAATTTTAAAGTTAGGACAGATGTGTGCTCTACACTGATCTGCCAAAATTTTCTGTCTTAAATATGTCTCGAGATTTATATTACTTTATCTTCTTAAATATAATTTTGTTTCAGAAACTTTATGAAAAGTTCTGGTTCGTGGAATAGCTTTCCCACCACGGTCATGCTAAAATCATCTTGTGGAAGCGAAGGATAAATGACTTCATATAAAGTAGGCCCTTGATGTTCTAGGTTAACTGGAACCAAAGCAAGTAGGAAAATCCCCAAACCTCATTTTAGCCAGTGGTTTCCAGTCTCTTCCTTTTCATTTCATAGAGCAAATTCCATAGGTTTGAGTTGAATTCTCTCTCTTTCCCCTCTGGGGGATATGAAAATGAGCTGAGAAATGGCCAAGAGGCAGGAAATCAGTGGGTGAAAAAGAATTTAGTTAAAAGGTATAGTTAATCCATAGATTGGAAAGTCAGCCCATGTTAATCAAAGAGATGCAAGGAAGGGCATACACTCTTTCAACGCTGGCAGCAGTACTGGGCTTTATCATGGTTTTTAAATAATTTACATTGAAATCTGCTCCTGACACTATTAGGCCGTCAAAATAAGTCCCACGCAAAGTCACAGGTTTGAAATGGGTGATTAGTGACAACGAATCTGGGAGAATCCCCCCAATCGTTATGAAAGTGATTACCCTGAATCATCCAGGTCTTTTTGTGTTGACTCTTTAAAAATTCATATTCACAACTACTTCTATTAATTATTGAAATAAGTGATTCTGGTTTGGATGATTAGAACATTCCCTACCATGTTCATAGGTTTTAGAGAAATGTAAGTTTTATTTGAGAGACTTAACCGCCTAATAATGTTGTGATGGTGACTATGACCTCATTGCCTATGGTAATATTTCAAGGTCAGAGATAATTTAATGCTAAAGCATTGGTCCTTCCCCCTCCTTTCCTGAAATTTCTTTTGTTAGTGGTTCTTAAAGGGTTTAATTAGAGCAAACATTTGTCTTTATTAAAACATTTTAGTAGAACAAATACAATCACAATAAAAGGACAACTATGAAGAATTTTTGGAAGCATTTGCATTTGCTGTCCTTTACCACATTCCCTGCCCTAAAGATTTACTGCAGTGGTAATGATAGCCAACATCAAGATTACAAGAGGAGAAATATGGTGCGTACCTTGTGCTTTGAAGCTTAGCTTTTTGTAAGAACTAAAAAATAAATCCAGTGAGTAAATGGATGAGATTAAGGCTGAAGCAATGACCCTGCTCTAATAATAACATTTTGTTTTTGTTTGGTAGAGAGTGAAGAGGTGCCGTGAAGTGGGGAGTTGTGACTTGAAATGATTCTGGCAAATCTTTAATTAATCCTTCATTTTAGTTACTTTTTTATACAAAATATCTAGTTGTCCTGGTTTTAAAGAACAAAAGATGATTTCTGTTGTTCCATTTAGGTGACATATTATTCCAATTAATTGGAAAAGTGCTCCCATAGGATGGATGACTCGAGGATGGGGCCTCTTAGACTTGGTCTCTTACTGTGGTCCTGGATTTGCCCTTTTCTCCTGACATGCTTTTACATATGCTGTTGCTGAGATTCCAGTTCTTTGTTGTATGTTATAAAATTCTATTGCATCAGCATGAACAAAACAGAAATATTATAGACGTGAACCTTTCACCCCAAAAGACATATAACAGATTGAAAAGCTCCAGACCAGGGTAACAAGAATGCTTGCAGGCAGCATGGATGGGTTTACAGATGACTAAAAGCTGGTATTAATAAATCTCAAAAGGAGAAGAATAGGAGCAGAATTTACTGAAGTCTATGAAATAATAAAGAGATGTGAAGCTAGGCCATGTGCCTCTTTGTACTGTGTGTCAGAAAGAAACTGGAAATCCTTCCGTGTCACTGGGAGCAAACACATTTCAAAGTGACAAAGGAGAACTTGGTGTTTGTTTTCCTATTTGTTAATAAAAAGTAATTTACCTCTGGAATAATTGAGTTAGAAGATTCTGGAAAAACTAACTCATCTTGGAATCGTAAGGATAAAGGAGACCTTGAGGAGACTTCTCCCTGGCAGACAGGCAATATTAAAACCATCTCCCAACGAAGTCCATCTGTATTATTTTTAAAGAGAAGGAACTGGTTTAGTTGCGGCCAATGGAATGCTTTGTGACCACATGAACAAAGAGATAATAACTGAAGAGTTTAAAACTCTGAAGCAAAATTGATTCTGCTAACTTTGTTCACATAATATGCTGTTGCAAAAATTCTTAAGTTTTCTAAAAGAGTTTTGCCTCAATAGGGTACTTTTAAAGCCACTTTTTAAGATACCCTGGGGTCTGCAAACTTAGTTAACACATGGTCCCTGACTTGGGGATGGTAAGAGATACCCACAAACTACTACTGCACCATATATAATGCTCCTACATTTTGTGTCAGCACAGAATACCAAAAATTCTATGTACCAAGGAATATTTTATGCCTACTGTATTATTCAGTCCTCCCGACAGCCCAGCGAGGTACAGGCAGTTACCATTGCAGTTGTATGGATGAGAAGATGAGATCTAGCAAGGTCAAGTGTCTTACCCAGGGTCATACAGATAGTTGAGGAGCTGGGGTGTGAATACAGATTTGTCTGCCTGGAGGCTGTGCTCTTAATCATTGTTCTTCACTGCTTAGCTTCTCAGAAGGCTGACATTATCAGTTGGGTCCAGGGACCCTTGGGGCATACATTGGTGAGCTTCCGAAAACGAAAGGTGTGGGGGATCAATCTTCTGGATGTATAAAAGAATCTGCATTTTCCCATCAAGGAATGTTTCCATACCTCTTATAAGATTCTCCAACCCTATAAATGTAAGAGCAAGCATCCTAGAAAGTGGACACAGAGAGCTACAAAGTGGTGAGACTTTTTATTAGTCCAGGAGAGTATGGCTAACTGGGTAAAACAGGAAAAGGATAGCGTTTGGTTGGAATCTTACAGGATCTGGATAGGTGGTTGTCAAGTCTGGAAGTAGGGAGAAGGGGAAGAAGCCCATTATCTGAGTCAGAAAAGAGGTGATTGTCTCCTCCCCAAGTTACAACCGACTCAGTATCATTGTAGACATTTACCTTCTTAGCAATGGCAGACTGTGATCCAGACGTTAGTAACAGTGGTACATGCCCAGGGAATCCATGTTTTTTGTTTGTTTGTTTTTTGTTTTTGGCTGTGCCGCATGGAATGCGGGATATCTTGGTTCCCCGACCCAGGGCTCAAACCCATGCCCCTGTAGTGGAAGCCTGAAGCCCTAATCACTGGACTGCCAGGGAAGTCCCTGCCCAGGGAATCCACGGGTTTGAGTGTGCATGGGAGCTGCTCTAACTTCTCTCCCATTCAGTCACTGATCTGTAGATGTCAGCAGACATTTCATTTCAAGCATAACTGAAGGAATGCTGAGTTTCCAAAGTAAGTCAATCTGCTGTTTCATATTTTCAGGATCAGTAAAGTAGAACAATGCTCTCTCAAGCTATAACAAAAATAGCATAACTGTATATTTCTGAATCAAAGGAATGAATGCTGGTCACACAGGAATTACTAATTTTAGCTAGCATCCTTCAAAGTGACTGTGAGAACCAATTTTTACTTAATGTGATAACTGTAGGTACCACACTTATGATCAGAGTTTTTGTAAGGAGTAAAATATATGGTAATAGTTCCTAATAAGTCCTCAGGTGCCATTTTTTCCCATAAAAATTTTGTTATGGTTGAATTCCTTTATCAAAGTATTATTATGTATGTCATCAGTATAAATGGGTTAATACAGGCATTTTCTGGTAAAGTAACTTTTTTCAAAACTGTTTTACTTTTTAGAAGGGCAGTCTGTTTTATGGGATATTTAAGTGTATCTGTGTTAAAGGAGTGTTCGTTGATAAATTATTCATATTCATAATATTTTATAAGTTCAAAAAGTTGTTAAAAATGAATGAAACGGCTACTGTCAATGTCACGTATATTTTGAGTGAAAACCATTTTTACATAAAATTAAACATTCCTTTGGAGTTCTTGCAAAGCCAAGGCCTCGCTATTGGCCATAACTATACCGTAAAACTAAAGAAGTAAAACACAACGGTAGTGCCTTAGTTTATTTTCAGGATCAAAATGCAAAATAAAACGTAGGAAAATATGAAAAGCAATATTTTTCAAACATGATTTGCTCTCATAAAACAGTTGCAAAAATAAGGAAGGGCTTTTCAAAATGTGCTTTTGCCTCAGTATCCCTTTGGAGAATTCTCCATTCGTTTGTTTCTGAGGCTGCATTTCTAATAATGGAGCTGTCATTTTCTTCATTCTTGCCTTTCAGAACAAGGGTGGGGGAAGATTAAAATAATCTTCAAAGCAGACACCATTACACTGAGTGGACCCTGGCATGCAAGCTGCTTTTCTAAAGCTGCACATGATAGTTAAAAATCCACTCAAAGCAGAGTATTTAGACAGAGCTTCATCCAGACTGTGGAGAGGCCTGGAATCATATATCCTTCTCTATGTCTAGCTCATGAAATAATCTAATACAATTGCCTTTTGTTTTTTAATTGCAGAAAGGAATTTGGATGTCCAGTGATTGTCAGGGGGAAAAAAAATAGCGTTGTACAAAGCTTTAAATTAAAATGAAAGTGAAACAGTGTTAAGACCAGCAGAAAAGGATAGAGGTCTAGTCCATTTTTCTTGTGGGGAGTAAGCTCTCATATAGCTTGACTGGGCTGAGATACACTAGTGTCCAGAGAAGCTCACACTCCCCCAGTCTGTGCCCTGCGTGCACAGTGATCAATGGAGGCCCAGAGCCTGGAGGCGAGGGCGGGCAGGTGATGGGCAGTAAGGATAATACCTTTCATTTAAAGGAGAAAAAAAAAATTAATAACGAATGTTAAAGAACTGTTTTAAAACATGTCCTCATTTCAGTTTTGAGTCAATGCTACTTGTCAGTGCCATAAATAGCAGTAAAAAGAAAAAATAGTCATTAATTTTAGTAAATATTCCTTTTGCACTATATTAAGGTATATTCATATGCTGTACTCTCATTTTAAGAGCATGCCCAGATTGGATTTTCTTTTTCGTAAATGGCCCTGATAAAAGTCAATCTTCCAAGTGTTTTACAGTATCATGGTCCCCAAACCTCAGTAGGGAAAGGCCCAGCTAATATGACACATGCTAATAAGAGACTGATTTTCCTTTTTTTTTTTTTTTTTTTTTTTTGCGGTACGCGGGCCTCTCACTGCTGTGGCCTCTCCCGTTGCGGAGCACAGGCTCCGGACACGCAGGCTCAGTGGCCATGGCCCACGGGCCCAGCCGCTCCGCGGCATGTGGGATCCTCCCGGACCGGGGCACGAACCCGTGTCCCCCGCATCGGCAGGCAGACTCTCAACCACTGCACCACCAGGGAAGCCCTGATTTTCCATTTTTAATGTCTTATGCTGATGCCAGATGATGTATCCAGCTAACCACTTTAAACCTTTCAGTAAAGGTTTGATAATAGATGTCATTATTGAATGTCCTCACGCATGCTCCTTTGAAACAAATGATCACCTATTAGAGGATAGAGACAAAACACATTTACTTGAATGAAATGGTTAATAAGGTACATCAGGATTTGTTTTTATTGGTATTGGTCTATGAATACTTTATGTGCTAATTTAGGGTTTAGGAGTACTTAGTCATCCAAGCTTTCCAGTCTGAAAAAGGCATGTACCTTAAACGCCAGCCTTTAATGTTTAGAACATATTTATAAAACATACTTGTCCTCTTCTTAAAATTGAAAACATCTGTTACAGATTTTCTGTTAAAAAGTTATGGACGAGAGACCCTGGTGATGAGGCAGTCTGCCATTTTGAATGGGAATTAAGCTGACAGTGCATTCTGCACCAGTGAGGCCGTGAAAACAAACAAACAAAAAAGGCAGATGGTTCATTTAGTTTAGTAATTGTAATTTGTTGTTCATTAAAAGTAATTCCCACACAGGCATTCTTTATTCTGATACAGTATATGGAAAATTTTACTCTGGAAACCTGACCTAATAATTTTTTTCTTTAGCATAATTTGCAATGACGTCTGATAGGCAGTTGATTAGAGCAGAATGATTTCTTTAGAATGAAAATTAATTATAATTTTTGCAGCTTTCATTAGTCTGCTTTTGTAACTACCCGGGCTAAACAGCAGGGGTTTAGCCCTGAAATGCTGAGTATCACTGGATCATTTGCAGTTTAGTCTCCCTTTTAAGATGATTGGACCTTTTCATTGCAGTTTCTACATCTCCATCAAATGAGGCTTCTCCATAAAAAATTTCAGTGCACTTTGAAATATACTTGAATATATGTTTACAGTAGCAAAGTTAGTATCATACTAATCTAACATCATACTGTGTAGTCTTTTAAACATATTCATGAATAGAGGCATATTTTCATCTTCAGTGTTATATAATATGTTACAGGGATATTTCCTGAATTTATACCAATTCTTACAGATGCACACAAATAGCAGAGATTTTAACAGTGGGGATTCCGTTCTTTAGAGACATGTGAAATTGTTTGAAATACAATTTAAAGGAAGGAACATGATGTTGACACTGGATTGATGATGGAACAGATTTATAGAGGAACCAAGTTTGTTCCAGTGTTGAAATCTGATTGATGTACACAAAGTGATTTCAGAAAATTATCTTCTAAAGGAAATGTATGTGTGACAAAATCAGTAGGTATATCCTAGGAAGGAATTTGATCCTTTGTAAGTGTATACTATTTCTGCTGTGCCATTATGATATTTTTGTTATACACATCCACGTTGATATTAATGTAATTTTTCCAAAAGAAGACAAGAATTGTGGCGGGTACTGAACCACCAGGTGAATTTA
The DNA here is from genome assembly GCF_963455315.2 of Globicephala melas. NCBI lineage: Eukaryota > Metazoa > Chordata > Mammalia > Artiodactyla > Delphinidae > Globicephala > Globicephala melas. The sequence continues at coordinate 20,154,153 of NC_083330.1, forward strand.
TGCATTGGATTTATTTCACTTTGAAAATTCATTGCACTGGACTTCAGATTTTAGAGTGTTACAGTAATATCCAAGAAATAAACACTTCTCTATCAAGTGTTTTTTAACCATGGACCAAAAAAGCCCATCTTTTCTCCCTTCATGAAAAAGCATTAGAATTCAATAGAACTAGCGAGATTTTGTTAGATATAATAGCATTTTAATGAAATTTTTGGTAGATATTTTTGCATTCACAACTTCTTATATCCAGAGTTCTAAATTTTCGTAATTAACTATCCAGGAAATGGTTTTCACACTGTAAAGAAAGTCTTCTGTTTTATAACACAATTCCTGTTTCTGTGGAATATGAACAAGACAGTGTTTATTGTAGTCAGAAAAATTGTTGGCATGATTCTGCATAAGTGAAGAATCTCTGGATTGTCTCAAAGTGTTAGCTGCCCATTTGCAGACAAACAAGCTTTTAGTGTGCAATTTAGGTCAATGGATCGAGGGGAGAAGATGTGTTTAGGCGACAGATTTTAAATCACCATAATATAAATATGCTTCCCTTTTCATCCGGAATTTGCTTTCTTTCAAGGTAATTTAGTGCAGCAGACATGCACTTATGCCTATCTTTGTAATTTTAGGGATTAGGATAGTGAGGATTAAATGCTGACCCTTAATCTTCAATATCAACTTTAAGAGCGAAATATAATATGCAAATGGAACACATTCATTTTGTGTTTATATATTTTAATCTCTGTAATTTAGTCTTAAGAAGATGGAAACTCATCTTTGCCTTATTTATTTTGAATCCTAAAGCAAGATGCCATTAAAATCTTTATCCTTCTGTCTTAGTGGATAAATGTTTATCCTTTAGGGCTTGGAATATAATTTTTTTAAAAAATGACTTTAACCTAACAACACTTTTCTATCAAGGGAAGTGACATGTGTGTCTGATGTAAAAGTGTAGTTAGACTTACTTGTGTTAAATACATGGCTATATTGCAAAGACCAGCTCTGAGAAAACTACACATGATATACTTTTGTTTTAAATTTATTTTTAAAAAAGTCAGTAAATTGAATTTTTATTAATAAAATCAGTTAGTGGAGTTCGGATCAAGTTTACTTTGTTCTTAATAAACTTTTCCTCTGTGGTTTGAATTTCAGTGTATGGCCAGGAGTGTCTTCTAAATAAAACATTTATTAGGGTGAAAGATTAAATTGATATAAAAATCTGGGCCATATTTTTGTAGACAAATAAACATAAGAGCTATATTAAGTAGCAGATCAAAAAGAGAAATGCAGTGTGAAAAACAGAAACAAAGACTCCTTTTATGCCTCTGGCCTTACTGGAAGAATGGGGTTAGAACAGTGTGCTTAGCTTGGCTCGGTGGTTTCCTCATCTAGGTAGTTTCAGTCTATAGACAGAGGTCTTCCAGATCCCTGGATATGTAACATGAACGTCTACCATATACAATTGATTTTTGAGCAGCTTGTGATGGATTAATGGCTGCATATGTTGCCAAAAATGCAGATAATTTCAGATCGCAAGTTGTCCTTCAAGTTTTTCAAAATAGGAAGGTAAAAACCTCTTGATTACTTGTAGCGTAACCCTGAACCTGTTCTCAGGCATCCAGAAGCAGCATTATGTCGTCACAGGTAAAAGGAACGTGGAATGCCAGATGACACACTGCAAACATGTACGTTTAACCTAGACTTTTTTTTTTTCTCAGAAGTTTATTACTGCCAGTAAATACACAGTTGTTTTCACGAACAAAATCACTCTTAGAGTTTAAACACTTGTTTACTGAATCCTAAAAATGGACTTACTGATGGAACCAACATCGGTGATGGTTTGCCCTCCTAGAATCACAACCTTTTACTCTCTAAGTAGTAAATCTGTCTCTGGACCTACATCGCCCTGACTACTACAAGTAAATTTATTCTTTCTCAGATACTTAATGCAGTTTTATCTTTTCTTGGTTATAACTGTCATACAGTTTTTTTTTTTTTTAAATTCTGACTGTAAGAATAAATGATAAGGCCTTTAGAAAGCTTGTGCATTTCCGTCGTCACTATCTTGTCATAAAAAAGGGACATAATACATTTCATTCTAACAGATTATTTTACTAATGACTAAATAAACAATTACATATATGGACTAACACTACCATGATATTTAGCATCTTTCAAGATTTTCTGTACTTTGCCCAGTTGCTTATTAGGCAGCGTAGCATAGCAATTACAGATTTGGAGTCAGAGAGACATGGATCCAAGTCTCTGTTGTGCCACTGATTTGCTGTGTGACATGGGACAAGTTACTTAACCTCTCTAAACCTTCAGGTTCTTCATTTATAATGTGGGATTCATATAGTCCTATATTATAAGGTTTTGTGAGGATTAAATACAATAATGAATGCTATCTGCTTTGCCTAGTGACTGGAACATAGTGAGAGATAAAAAATAATAATTATTTTTATAAATTTACCTATTATGCTATTATATTGAAACAAGCTAATTGTAGTTGCGTTTGGCGGAGGCTGTTTGTGAAAAGCTGTTTTAGTCACCGTGAATTTGTAAGAATCCACCGCAACTTGTTATCAGTGGTGTTAGCCAATCAGAAATGGTATTTTTTAAATTTGATTTCTTCCATGCTCTATGAAACTAAATTCATATTTTTACACGTGAAGTTGTTAGATAAAAAATCTAGAGACCTCCATTTGAAAATCAGAACAGAGATCTTCTGGAAGGGGACAATGTGACATGGCTTCTTAGATTAAGAGATGAAATATTGTAGTTTTCTAGAATTTAGCAATTTGGTTACATGTAAAGATCGTGTTACACATTAATGAACTAAGGGATTGCAAATGAAAGGAAGGTTTTGCAAAAATGGCACTCAAGATTATTTTTTGTGTCACATTCGTCAGAAGTTTGGTTTTTCTTGTGGATAGGTAGAGAGGAACCACCTCCTAGAGACATTCTCTTAAGACATCTAGCCAGCCTTGCCCCTGGTCCCTAGATGCCTGTTAGGATTCTGAGGTTTATGAGTGTGTTTGCTGCTGGTTCTCCACATGGCTTGTGCTGATCTAACTAGGTCAGTTAAGTAACGTATATTCACTTGCTTATAGACACTGGACAGGGGATGGGTGAAGATTTGGTAGCCACTTCTGAAAGTTTGCTGATCATTGAGCAAGTTTGGGATGTCTAAGTTGCAGTGGCCATCTCTAGGATCTTTTTAACTTCAGAAGTATGCCTTCCAAAATTTAGTCACTCAGGCTTCCCTGGTGGCGCAGTGGTTGAGAGTCCGCCTGCCGATGCAGGGGACGCGGCTTCGTGCCCCGGTCTGGGAAGATCCCACATGCCGCGGAGTGGCTGGGCCCGTGATCCATGGCCGCTGAGCCTGCGCGTTCGGAGCCTGTGCTCCGCAACGGGAGAGGCCACAACAGTGAGAGGCCCACGTACCGCAAAAAAAAAAAAAAAAAAAAAAAATTTAGTCACTGAACCAAAGCCACTGATTGGCTTTAATTTCTAATACTCACAGTCTATCCATATTTCTTACATAAAAATCCAAGGGGATTAGCAGATCAGATTGGTCTTTATTTTTTCTTTTCTTATAACCAAATTCTTATAGAACCACATAAGGCAATTCACTCAGAAACCATGATTTAGGAAGTTCTTTGTCTGAACCTTTAGATCAGCAGAGACTAAGGTACATGGCTCTCAAGACCATATCGCTCTGTCATAGGCAATAGGATTATGACACTTGGAGTCTTCTCCAGGAACTAACTGTCCTATCAGATTTGATCACAGTCCTTTTTTTTTCTGTTTTAGGTCCATGTTAAATTTCAAAAATTTCGAAACTGTTGTCCTTAAGCATTAATTTTCGTCTCTTTCTATTCATTTTGCTCCTTAAGAATAGCAAGAAAAGAACTATAAACTGTGATAAACTTTCTTCTAGGAGATCATAATACAACAGCCTTATAGTTACTTTGGAATATTCCCTAGGAGTCAAAAAAATAAAACTTTTTCAATGTACCCACTTCTTAAGTGTGCCTAAAAGTCCATGCTTTGAAAAATCCAATAATAACCTATTGAAATGAGGAAATTTGGTGGGGCAGGCTAGGGGACAGGGAATTCTTTCCACTCGGGTTACCTGGAAAGGCATCATGGCGATTATTCTTGAACTGGGCCTTAGAAGTTTTGTAGTGTTGACACATGCCAAGATGGGCATAGCCAGGGAAGAATAATGCCAGCTATCATGGGAACATGAGTAATTCCGTTTTCTTATAGGCATTCTTGCTCATCGTGATTGAATGAAATGCTCAGGAGAGAAGCAAAGTACAAGTCAAAATTTAATATTATGAGTTTATTGTCATTCACAAGTGATATGAATATAGTGTCTTTTATATTTATAGGTCCTGACCTTTGTTTGAGAAGGGATTCAGGTTCTAAAATTATTAAATGCGATTTTCTTCTTCTTCCTCTTGAAATAAAATAGATTAATAAGTTTCGATCTAAAATTGCTAAAACTACATGGATTACAACAATGAAAAAGTTAGATCTCAAAAATAAGGTGAGATTCCATTAATTTTGAAATGTGACGGTGGTGGAAGAGAATTGCTGAATGTGAGGTAAGTAGTTTGAAATTTACCCTGTATTTGTTTGGTGAGTCTCTTTTTTTTTAGTTTTGGGCAGGAGAGTGTTATCTAGAAGGTGAATATGTGTGTGGGAGAGCTTCATCTAAAGGGCTGTGATGGAAAGGATCCTGTTTGGTTTGGCTTTGTATTCCTGTGTCTGGCACATAGAACATGCTTACTAATGTTAGAGAAATAAAAGAGGAAGTAAGTAAAAAAGGAGAGAGGAAGAAAGGAAAGGAAAGAGGGAAGGAAGGCAGAGAGGGAAAGAGGAAGGGAAAGAAGTGGGTAGGGTGGATTTGCTGGGGAATAGATTAGTATCGAGGATACAAAACCCTTATTACTCTAGGGAAACAAAGTAAGTCATTACTTTTTTTTTTTTTTTTTTGTGGTATGCAGGCCTCTCACTGTTGTGGCCTCTCCCGTTGCGGAGCACAGGCTCCACACGCGCAGGCTCAGCGGCCATGGCTCATGGACCCAGCTGCTCTGCGGCATGTGGGATCTTCCCGGACCGGGGCAAGAACCCGTGTCTCCTGCATCGGCAGGTGGACTCTCAACCACTGCGCCACCAGGGAAGCCCAGACATTACTTTTTATTCAAGTAAAATAGACATAGAATCTTGAAGAATAAAATAGGAGGAGGGGAAATATTTAAAAGAATTTTCCTAAATAGAATTGACAAAACTTGAAAATTGCTTATGGGAGTGGTAAAGATAAAGAAAGGAGAAGAGTTACAAGTGACTAAGTTGTTTTTAAAACATCATGGTAGAGGGCGATTGTGTCAGAAGTAGACAATAGAAATGGGGAATTTACTTGAGAGGAAAGGAGTGCTGAGTACAATTTTTTAGCACACCTGTGTTTGAGTTTCTTACAGGACATCAAGGGGAAGAAGTAATACAGTAGAGATTAGGGACTGCTAATGTAGGTTTGAAAATCATATTCATAGGTAGAATAATGAGGGTGGATGAGATTTCCAAGAGAGGAGTGTACAGTAAAACCAAACGTGCATGGAATTCCAGAAGTGGAATATAAATCACCCTCTAGGGAAGTTGGACCATGAAGGGATGCCAAAGAGTGGTGGCTGTGTTTCCATGAATGAGATCTATGTGTTTAAAGTCTGTGAAATTCACCAACTTTAAAACTGTGGCTCCATTGGGGGAGAAATAAGAATAAACAGAGAAATCCTAACTTGAAACCCCTACTTCTCAATATTAACTCAGGCAAAAGGTGTAAAGACCACATTTCAGTGGCCAAGAGCCAGGTCAGGTCCAGAGATTCTATAATATTTCTTTTTACTCTCTATCATTATTCCCAAGTGTAAAATCTCATGAACTAAACAGACAGCTGGAATGAGTTATTCCATCCGTATTTATGTGGGCCAAGATTCAGGAGAGATAAATGTGTCTTTTGGGTCGAAAACAAGGCAAGTTTGTGTTTAGGGGTAAGAACAATGAGAAGTACCCTGGTAGTGGCATTCTGGAAAGTGTAAACATTCTGGAAGGGCCTTGCAGCATAAACAGAAATGAAGACACTTAAAAATAATTAGAAAGTTTTTATTTTGAGAGTATCCCATTCCATATATCAGCCATTCTAAAAGCCAGTTATCTCAGATAGACATATTCTGGGGACAAGAGTAGGCAAGGCTTTCTTTTATTTCTCCTATTTCAGAAATGACCATGTTCTCAGCCTCAGCTCTAATGAAGACAAGAGCAGAATAGTTTCTGAAAAACTCCAGCCAGCATTTTTTTTTGGTCATGCTGTCCAGCCTTCAGCCAATGACAGTGAAGTTATTGATAGAATCTCAGAAATGTTATTTTCTTCAGTTATATTATTATGTGGGAACGGATGCTTGATTGATTTGGGCACAATATACAATTAAAGGTTCTTCCACAGAAGTAGGCCCAACATATTTGTCTTAAAGGGGATAAATGAGAACGTGCAAGAGGAATAAGCAGAGAATAAAGATTGTGTGTTTGGGGAGCTGGTAGAAAATGGGGCAGGCGTTGGGATGGTATTGGTATGGTCATTGGGTGAGGTGAACGAGCCACACCAAATCCTAACCATGACCCTCTTGGAGTTATGGCTTCCTGCCCGGGTTTGACTGAATATACTGTGCTTTCATTTTTTCCTCCTTTAGCCTATTGTCCAGGAGGGACCCACCCCTTAAGCTTAATTTCTGACTCCTGCTCTGTTCTTCTCCTCACTGACTGTACCAAGGAAATGAAATCTCAGAAGGCCTGAGAGCTGCCCTCAATATTACCCTTAAACATGATAATATCTGTTCATTTAATGCATAACCCGTTAACTCAAAATGACACCAGTACACAAGGAAAAAGTGAGGGGAGTGGAAGGGATAATTTTAGACTTTGTTCCACTGTGAGTATTCGTTCAGCAAATGCATGTTAATCGCAGAATCAAAATAAACACACTTAACTGAACAGTATTGCGGATCAATAAAATCACTGACTGAGTACCACTGGTGCTCACTTGAGGTAAACAAGTGATTTAATAGTCTCCTCTTCCTTAGGGCCTCTTTGGTGTGGCCATCAATAGCGTCCTGATAAATCAGAACTGGCAGTGACCAAAAGGCCCTCGTCAAGCAACCCAGCTTGACCTCCCGAGGTGTATTATCGCCTGACATCTTACAGGCCATTTCCTTTTCCCATTCTGTGTGTCTGACAATTCTTGCAGCTTAGCTTGTGAGAAAACACACACACACACACACACACACACACACACACACACACACACACACACACACTTTTTTTAAAAGAAGGTTATTTCTTTAAGGACTTGAGTAAGAATCGTCTTTTCCATACTTTTACTTTATTCTCATTAAACAGTTTACATCTTTTACATTTCCTGCTTGTATCGCAATGCAGCAGGACCAGAAATAGGAGACGTGTAGGACAGGAAGGAAGTTGAAAGAAAGTAAAATATGGAGTTTGCCGCTGGCAGTCATAGATTTTAGGCCTTCAGATTGAATCTTGGAGACTGGATGGAGATTTGCACCCATGACGGGGTTCTGTCCTCCTCTGAACTTCTGGAGGGAGAACCTGCTAAGTTAACTTGGCAAAAATCTATGTTGCATGTCCAAACATCGTGCTGCACACTGCACGGCAGACACATGCTAGGTAGATTTCCCATCATTCCGATCTCTGGCCCATCACTGGTGTCTGCTAAGACGTTTCTACTTTTCATGAACATGACTGCCACCCATGATAGCCATTTTAAGTCACGTGTGTTTTGGAACACGTAAAATTCAGTGGTGACCACCTGAATTAATTCATGGTTTCATGTGGAAACTCTAAACCTCTTTAAAATTCCCAACTATGGGTCCTGGGGAAAGAATCTGTCCAGGACAGGTGAGACCTGATGAAGGAGCTTAAGTCATAGTTCATTTTAACTGTTTATCTGGAACATATTTACAAAGTAGAGTTGAGTAAGAAATGTTAAAAAAAAGAAGACGTCTCTGTAGGCATTAGAAATATGACATTGGCTACTAATGCTCACACTGTTTACATAGCTGTATGCAAATGCTTTCAGTAGTGAACTGGTAAATCTAGAGACTCTTACTATATTAGTGTCTTCTAAAGGCCAGGCCTATTATGATACATCAGTGTCATTCTGGAATGCTAGATAGGCGGGTCAGTTCTGTAGTTCATCCAGTCAAACTCCATTACTATTTGTTGGATGAAAAATTCAGGCCTTTTTTAAAAAAGGTGGTGGTTGAATATAGTTTAACCCCTTCATTGTTTAAGGAGTATAAATGTGAGCACCCATGCCCTCCCTGTGGCTTTTCTGGCCAGATCTTGACCATTAAAAAAACAATGGTGATGACAACAAAATCAAATTATGCTATACTTTCTATAAGCTTTTTTTTTTTTTTTTTTTTTTTTTTGCTGTTGGAAAAGCATCAACTAAAAGTGTGTAGTCATTCCTAATGATGTATGTGCTACCCTAGGCTTACTCTGGAGATGCACAAGACTCGCTCTATGTCCTCTGCTTTCCTAAAGAGCTTTTAAAACCTGGATACTCAGGCTCCACTCTGGAGTTTCTATTTCTAGATAAGAGCCTGGAAATCTGATTTGGGGAAAATGCTCTTTCTGATGCCACGTCAGTCTAAGAATTCTTGCTCTCTCCACTCTGGAGTGTTGGCTGTCCCCACATGACATGTCACAAGTTCATGACATGAACTTTCAGCTGTGGTGTTCCTACACAGGCTGTCCTTTCAGTCTGAAATGCTCTTTCATCCTCCCCTAAGAAACATATATTCATCCTTTAAGGCCCAGGTTTAGAGTCAGCTCTGCTGGGGCACTAAATCTACCGTCATTCCCATGCTACTTGGCCATAGATTGGAGTGCTCTGTGACCCTCCTTCCTTGGAAACACTTGACTTTGGATGAGATTGGGAAAAATGAACATTAGTTGAGAGGTTATGTTTTCTCTCCTTGCTCATAGTAAGGTCCACAATTTGCAAATGTATGTACAGATACCCATAAAATGAAATTTTTAGTTGTATAGGTATAGTTTTTATTTTCCTTTCTTGGGTGATTGATTACAAATGGTAGACTTGTCCTGACATACTGAATAGTGGCATTTTGTATGGTAGAACTGTACTTCTTTTTTTTTCATTTTAAGCCCCTAAAACAAAAGGGATGGTTGAAAATCCAATTAGTTTCTGAATTTTCCTGTATAAAATTTTCTAGGAGATAGATATACAGTTTAATTTTTTTTCCTAAAGATGGTAACTTCAGTGTACATTTTGGAGTCTATAGCAGAGACAAGGTTAAAGACAATTAGAGATAATTAGAGCATTTGATAATAATACTTCAGTAATATGCATGGACAACCTTCTGAATTCGATGAAATGTGTGGTGTATAGGTAAGAGGAAATTTTCTTAATGATTAAAATAGTTTTTTGCAGCTTTGGGACAACATATTATTCAAAGAACATTGAAGTATATAGGGTAAATTTTTTTTTAATAAAAAAAGATTCATTTCATATAGTGGCCTGGTCTGAAAGTTAAAGCGAGCAGGAGTCTTTGAAAATACGCCAAGTATAGCATTGCTAGTGTTCAGTGTTACATTTATTTCTTTAGGCTCGATGGTGATTTCTGGTAACATGTCTTTGTAAGGTGTCACTTCTCATAGAAATTTTTAACCTGCCTGCGATCAATCCAAGTAATGTTATTTGATGTATAAATTACTTTAAAAAGTAGACCTCTTTTTCCTGCTTTTATGATAGAAATTCTAAGCAGAGAATTAAAGCAAGATCCACCCCAATCATCATTTTCAAAATTTCATTCCTTTGATATGAAAGTTTTCATTCACTTTTCACTTAAAAAAGAAAAAGTAAGCTCTGGACCATTCTGTTTTGAATAAGACATCCTCAGTATTTTTCTGTTCAAACTATGTAAAATAAATACCAGTTTTTAAAATTATTTTCTTATGTGTCTAGAAATAACATTTTCTGGTCACATGCTAGAGAGTGAAAGGATCTTTACATGTGATAATGTAAAGTTTAAGAGGGAAGCGAAGACTAAACAACCATTCAGGAGGCTAGAAGAATCTGGTGTAAAAGAGGGAGGCAATTGTTCCACCTCTTTGGCTCAATCATTTCACCCCCACTGGTGGTCTCACTGCTTGAGAGCCATCTCACTAAATGGCCATGGACTTGACCAATGGACTTTCAGTTAACTGTGATTGGACTCTGTTTACACAACCATGGTGCTTTCACCTAATTATGACATGGTATGCAACAAAACCCTTGATTTTTACTTTTTCTTTTTCAGAAAGTCTTGTCGAAACTTCACACACGCACTAAATTTGGTACTTGTAGAGTTTCCATTAGTTTTGTAATTCACTGTATTTTCCAAGGAAAAGTGATTACTATATTATGGTAACTTCAGAAACCAAGAGTAACAATTTTTTCAGCATTTGGTAAATTCCTTTCAAGGAATTGGTTCTCAAGAGATATTTGCAGGAAGACTATATATTATACTTGTAAACATCACAAAGGGAAACACAGTTTTTTTGGTTTCCAAATATCCATCATGCCCCTCTGTTTTAGTTTTTATGTTTTCAGTACTTAGATGATACTTAACACAGTAATAGGAACTGAAAGAAAGAATGAATAAAATTCCTTCCATAACTTTCAAACATCACTTTTATTCAAGATTCCATCATTGGTCTTATTGTAATTTTTAAACATTTTTATAATCTTATCTACTCACATGACATTAGTAGTCTATAAATCCTTCTCTGTTACCTAAGTGCTCTCTTGAATTCTAGATTCCATTTCCATATGGATGTCTGTAAGGTTCTCAAACCTATATATCTACACTGACGTACTTTTTCGCTTTTTCCCTACTCAACCAAATACTCCTACTGGCTTACGTTTTGTTAGCAGAATGTCTATTCTCCCACTCGCTGAACTCTGAAATGTTCTTTTTACTCCTATCATGTATTTCCACCCAATCAACTGCCAAACTTTGTAATTTTGTGTTTAGCATCTTTTCTTAGTTGTGTGTTTTCTTTTTTCTTTTTTAACTTACCTTATTACCTCAAACTTAGACCCTAGTAAAAGCCTCCAAATCAGCCTTTCAACTTAACTATTCCTTTTTTCTCCTGCCTGCTTTATACAATCGTTACTACCATATTTAAAGTTTTAATTCACTCCTTCATTCACGTAAGCATTTTGCTTAGAAATCCCAGTTTTCCCCTATTTCAACTCATGTAAAGCTAAATTAATTTATGTTGTCTGGAATTATTATTAATTATTGATTAATAAAATAATACTTCACATTTGTATTATGATTTAAAGCTGACAGATGGCTGTCTTCTTCTGTTATAATCCAGGTGAAAAAACTTAGTAAAATGAACGGCATTTAAGGAAGACTTTGGAATGAACTGCTAAATTCAAGAGATCCAGGCTTTCTTTAAAATTAATGCCATGTGTACTCAATTCAATTCTGGACCATTGTGTTCCATGACATTCAGTTGAGACTTTTTACCATCTCTATGTGATATGCCATTTTCTGTTACTTATGATTTTCTTCAATTTAATGTAAATATTTCATAAAATGCTAGTTTGAAGTCTTCTGACCTCAATTGTCTAGCAGAAAGTTGATCTTTTCTATAAACTGATCTTGCCTAGTTGATTGTCTCTCAATTTCCAGATGAGTAGTATCATTCTGTGTAGGACCAAGTGACTTGTCCAAGATCAAAAGCTCTTAGGTTTCCTCGAAAGAATAACATCTATCAATCATCATTCATTTAGGGCCATTTTTCTTGCTAAGATGTTTTAGGTGGCATTCTGTGTCCATTTTAAGAGTTAGTTGACTAGCTACCTATTCATCTATAAGAAAGAAAATGGAAAGTCCTGATTCTTTAGGAACTTGTTAGAACTTCCTGGGCTAGACGTTTCTTCAACCAAAAGTTATAGAACTAAGAGCAGAGAGAAGCTGATTTCGAATTGTTATAATCCTGTAATATAGATAAATGAAACAAAGTACATTATGATATAAATGCATTATGCTCTGCAATTATTTTCCATTTTTACCCAGTACGTGTTGTTTATCTTATTATAGGTGTTGTGAGGATAGAATAGTATTTACTGAGCTCTGATAATTGCTAATTCAGTACCAATAATGTAAGATTTTGCAGTGTTTTAAGATGCTTTGATCGATTGTTTAATTATATTGTACTAAAAATTATATATTCTTCCTCTACAGAGTCAGTAGCAAACACGTTCTATTTCTGAGCTATGTTGCATATCTGGAAGCTTGATAATTGCTGTTCATATTTTCTTACCAAACTGATAATGTGTTATTAATTCAGATTATAAAAAAATAACCTTCTAAATCCCTATGTTTTGTCCCAGGTTTAAAATTCTATGAGAACCAGACCACACATTCTTCTGCTCTTAGGCTGTGCTGTTTCCAGAGATGCTAACCTGTTAGTGATTAACCAAGATTAGGGTCTTGGATGCTTGTCGTTATCAGAAAGCTTCCCCTGAGGATGTCTACAGTTCAAGGAGAATTTTTCTGCATTTATATCTAGGAGTGATGTTCTAAAACCGTATTGACTTTATATAAAGACTGATATTTGTTTTGTGAATGCTTAACAATGCTGTTGTATGATTAGAGTGAAAAATTTGACCCCTAAGGGACATGGCCTGGACTTAAGATACCAGACTGTGTTCTTTTCAACCTTAATAGAGTAAGAAGTAAATTAGTATGTTTACAGTAAAAGAAGTTGTATGCTATCTCGTATCCTCAAAATAACTCTGCAAAGAAGCAGGACGCATAGTACGTATGAAAGAAATTCAGTTGCTAGCCATGTTCACTCTTGCCTTTCTGCTTCCAAAATGCATCTTTACAATATTCTCCGCGCTTTAATTTCCTGCTCTATTTCCTAATTACATTGTAAATTCTGTGAAATATTTTGATTTGTTTTGTTTTCCCATTACATATAATACTTAATGCCTTTGTCAAATGTAGAAATTGATGAATGAAAACAATTCAGTGACAGAGCTGAGGTTCAAACTCAGACCTGAATCTAAATGTCGCCTTTCCCCTCCTTTACTATAAGCACTCATCTAAACCTTTGTAAACTATTTTGAAAATAAATGATAAAAATAACAAAATAACGCATAATCATTCAGAGAGTGAAATGTTTACTGTCTTTTTAAGCCATTTTTCTCATACTTTTTTTATAATACAGAAGCTGACAAGACCCAAACTTGTGATAAGAATAGGGTAGGGGCTTCCCTGATGGCGCAGTGGTTGAGAGTCCGCCTGCCGATGCAGGGGACACGGGTTCGTGCCCCGGTCTGGGAGGATCCCACATGCCGCGGAGCGGCTGGGCCTGTGAGCCATGGCTGCTGAGCCTGCGCGTCCGAAGCCTGTGCTCCGCAACGGGAGAGGCCCAACAGTGAGAGGCCCGCGTACTGCAAAAAAACAAAAAGAATAGGGTAAACAGTTTGTACTGATTAGTAGGAATATGCGCTCGTCTCCCCACATCACCCAATCTTCTACAGGAAGCTTAAATATGGAATTTCTCGTTTCCTCTTTGCAATGCTTCTTGGAGGCCCTTGGAATTCACAGCAAATCCGTTCCTCTGACTCACATGCGATGGGGGTCATGTGTTCCCTCATCTCTGTTCACTACCTGGTTAAATCTTTCAGTCCATCACCTCTTGCTGAGTGGGTATCTCAGCCTAACTAATGTCTATGTTAATATTTACACACACACACAAAAAAAAAACCCGACTTATATCTAGTAGTTTATATTTCCATGAAAATAAGATGACATTTGAGAATAAGCCTAACTAAGAATGGAAGTATATTAGACATAAAAGCCAAGGAAGAATAGAATCAAATGGTAGTCTCCACTGTCTCCCTTGGGTTTATATGGTAGACATCAGTAATTAATAAAGCCACTCAGAATCCTTCTTGACACAGTGTTCTTGGCAATGCTTACCAGTTGATTAGAAGGGGCAGGCAACGCAAGAGGGAGGAGATATGGGGATATATGTATATGTATAGCTGATTCACTTTGTTATAAAGCAGAAACTAACACACCATTGTAAAGCAATTATACTCCAATAAAGATGTTCTTTTTTAAAAAAAAAAAAGAAGGGGAAGGCAAATTGAAACCTATTTGCCACCTTTATTTCCGTCTCTGGTATAGGTTCAGTTAAACCATAGCAAAACTATTTGCTTTCTCACCTCACCTTTATCAGAAGTTTTGGAACTAATTGTGGGGGAAATGAGTGGGAAAGAAGGTAAGATAAAACTATAGTTTGCCACCTGCTGTTAGGTAAGCACTTTGGCCACAAATTCATGTCTTTGGTGTTTTTGTTGGTTTATACATGATATTATTCTCTGTATGCTTCATTCTGGTCAGAATATTGACTTAGGAAAGAAAGTCTCAATTTATTTGCATTTGTAACATACTGCTCCAGCTCTGATGATGAGCATTTAGAGAACTGAGTTCATCAAGAGTAGTCTTTACAAGCAATGTGTATCCTAAGGCGGTCGTGAACAGCATGCATGGACCACCCTGGTGCTGAGAACAGATTATTATTGCTAGAAAGAAACTAATTCTTAAGGAAAGATGCTCAAACTGATTCCAGCCTCCCCTGCAGTCCTTTCTGGACATTCGGAGTCAATTTGGGGAAAGTTCTGTGAAGCTTAGTTTTTTGTTTTGTTTTGTTTTCTTTTGCGGTAAGCAGGCCTCTCACTGTTGTGGCCTCTCCCGCCGCGGAGCACAGGCTCCAGACGTGCAGGCCCAGCGACCATGGCTCACGGGCCAAGCCGCTACGCGGCATGTGGAATCTTCCCGGACCAGGGCAAGAACCCGTGTCCCCTGCATCGGCAGGCGGACTCTCAACCACTGCGCCACCAGGGAAGCCCAAGCTTAGAGTTTCGAAGGTGTTATTCATAATTTTCAATTACCTTCACGAAGATAAGAAAAAGGAAAATGTCATTTCATTCATAAATATTTAATCATATTTAGTATGGCTCTAAATTATGGCTTTAAAAAATTTGGCAATGACTTAAAAGAATGGAAAACACTTGCATGTAGCAGTTCATATATATTTCATCTTTTGCTGTTTAAAAATATGTGGTTCTAGACAATTCTGGCAGAAACAGTTTTTTACCTAATTTTAGCTGCAAACCCTAGGCAGTGTAATCGAAGAAGGTGAAGCCTCTACAGTGACATAGTTAGTTCTTCGTGTCCTAAATTGACATGGTTGATCTACCACCATTAGTGCTTCTCCATTTAGCATTGTCATAGCCACTTGAAAAGTTTTCCGGGTTTATTTTTGTTTTTGTGTTGTTTTATGAGGTATGTGTAAGCATGCACACATGTGCGTGTGAGTACATAGGTGCACACATGTACATTCTTTGGGGATGCAAATAGGGACTATAGTTTCCATTAAAAATGATACTGGTCTTTCCTTCTGTATGGATTTATAAACTACATGTGTATCCCCAGATCAACAACATAGAATAACCACACTCCGGGCCTTCTTTGGAATTAAGTTGGACCAGAAGTTTCTTTTTTCGTGTGCTCCCAGAAATGTTTACTAAACCTTTACTGGTTTACATTTTGGAATTATACCCTCTGCCTTTAGTGCAAGATCCAAACTTACGAAACCTCCCAGCCTATTTGCTTTAGTAGTGCTCTAGGCATATAACCAATTAGATAACTCTGTGTTCCCTACCTCCACTGTCAATTCACTTATTTTTAAAAATATGTATATTACATTAGTAATACTTATTTCAAAAAATAATAAGAAACAAGACAGCCAAAAGAAAAAAATCAGATACAGTATTAATAATTTCAAAATGTGCCTCTTCTTTTCTCTGTCATATCCTGTATTTCTCCACCTGTGTCTTTTTACCTTTCCAGCTCTCTTTCTGTTTCTTTGTCTTTCTTCATTTTTGTCTGTCTGATTTGTTTCTTGTTCCTCTTTATGTCTCTGGATCTTCAATCCTTTGTCCTAGTCGCTCTGTTTCTGTCCTAGGACATTTTCGAATCAGAAAATAATAATAATAAGTAAAAATTATCCTTCTATAAGTTGGTGGTTAAGGCTTTGAAATCATACTGACATGGTATTGATCCTTGGCTCTGCTCATTGTATCTTTGAAAAATTCTTTCACCTACATAAGTCTTTTACTTTTGCATCAGTAGAATGTGATTGCTCTAAGGATTAAAGCAGATAAAGTGTTATTTACAGTACTTGGCATTTAGGAAATGTGAACAGTTATTCTTAGGAACATATTTGTTTGTGTTTCTTTATATACTTTCCTAATTATTTTATGATAAATTTGTAGGAAGAGAATTGCTTCATTATATGGCATGCATTTTTAAACACATATTTCCAAATTGCCCACCAGGTGGTTGGGTCTATTAATATTGCACGAGCAATTTTTGAGAATGTTCATATCCTGGCCAATGTTGTGGGCTATTATTCTTTTAAATGTTTCCTAATAGTAAATAAAGGTATTTATCGTTACTCTACTTTTATTAATAGTGAGGTCAAACTTTCTTTAAATTCTTTAGTGAATTGTATGCTCATACACTTTGCACAATTTTTCATTGAGGTGTTCAGTTTTTCTCTTATTCATGTATTAGAGCTCTTTATATATTAAGAATACTAGCTCTTTGTTATATGTGATATAAATATTTTCCCAGTTTTTTTGCTTGCTTGTAACTTAATTATGGAGTGTTTTTACTCAGGGATGTTTTAGTTGTTATCTATACAAATCATCAGTCTTTTATCATTTCTACCTTTGTAGATCTAAGTGTAGGGAAATATTTTTCTTTTCCTGAGAAACTCATATTGCTTTCCCCTTTTTGACTCTTCAGTCAAGTCTTCATTAGCATAGGTTATGAAGAGCAGGGTTCCATAGATAGTATAAAACCTTGGTTAAACATTATTATACTGAATACATGTTACAAAATGGACTACCTGCAAACTTGTTTATTAAAAGTTAAACCTAGTACTTGTGCATTTATTTGGCATTCTATGGATGCTGTCTGAAAGTCTGAACATTCTGTTAAGTAACCCAAAGTAACCCAAAACATTATAGAAATTGCTTGTTGGAAATTATGTAGAAATAGTCTGTTGTTTTTTGTTATTAGTTGTGTTTGCTTTTAAGCATCAGGACAGAGCCTTTGAAACTTTAGTCTTAGAGCAAGTGTCATTTGTTGCATAGATAAAGTAAACTCTAGAGAGTCTGCATGGTTAAGCTTAGCATTATTAATGATCTCACTTTTGTGAGCTAGTGGTGGGACGCAGCTCATTCTCTTCTCTCTGGCACTTGACCTCATGGTACCATCACAGCCTTCAGAGGCCACACCCTAATGTTATTTCCATCAATTTACTTCCTGTGAGTTCAGTGTCATTATCTGGATTAAGTTAGGCCACTAGAAGATGCATCAAAGTCAACTCCTTTCAAAGAAGAATTTTACTTTCTTGGTGCAGGTTCGTTGAGGTGCGGCTCTCTCAGTATGCAGTGGTGGCATTGTCTCTTCAAGGCCACCGTGGAAGGACTTTGTCATGTCATTTTCTTCTTTCACTTATTTTATTTGGCTTAATGAACGGTATGAAGATCGAAGAGAAATGAATTATTTTTGTTCTTCATTTAAATCATAAATTATTATTTTATAGTGTAATTTGTGTAGTATCTCCCCGGCCCAATTATTAAATAATTTCACTTTTCAAAATGTAAAGCATTAAATATTTCCACCTCTGTTCAACCTATGTTTTCATTACTAGGTTGCATGTCAGATTTCAGGAGCAAGAAACAGAAGGACTAGATTGGGGTTGGGATGGGTGGGTAGAGGCTCATAGGCTGCAGAAGCGACAATGTGGCTTTTGTTGATTATTAGTGAAATTTCTAAAGATAGATACCTTATAAAATATTTTATCTTAATTTGGGTTCATTTTAATTTCATGCATGCATATCGCATGTAACATCTATTACATTTTTTCAAACAGTCAAATTGCTCACATTTCAAACCATTTCCTCTATGCTATCACCACCGCCACCCTCTTGCTACATCAAGATTGGAGTACATGTTACTGTGAATGTCATTTTTGCTTCCCAGGAAGCTCAGACCCAGATTTACTGTTCAACTATAGCAGCTTCATAGATCCTTACTTGCATGCATATTTCTGATCCTCTTTTCTTTTTTTTTCACTCCACAAATGTGCTTTCTTGTATCCTTTGTGAAAAGAAGCAGGGTATAAATTGCCAAATTTTAAAAAATGGTTATTATGTCTATTATATACCCCCAAATTAATATCATATTTTCCTCTGCATTTACTTAATTGACCACAGCTTGGCTTATTTTTCCAATAATGAGGAAGGAATTTACCATGAGATATCCATATTTAATCAATACACATTGTGGCCAACTCTTAACCCAGTAACATGAATAGCTGTCAAGCAGGGGTTTCCAAGCAGTAATTTATTCTTCCTGCAAACCTTATTCAATGACATTACACACAAGAGGCACCCGGCTGGGCACCAACCATACAACTGTGTACACAACCACCTCTGTTCTCTCAGTCAAAAGTGGAAGCCAGACCAAAAAAAACTGCAATACAGCATGGCAAGCCCTATGAGAGAGGTATGTGGAAGTACTGGGGTGTGGGGAGTGGGTGTCAGGGAACAGAGTTAGTAAAATGTGCAGCAGTGAGAGGTGGACATAGTCAGGGACTCGGAACCCGTTCAGTGAGGCTGGTGAGACGCCATCTGAGAGGGCAAATCTCTAGAAATGGATTCACCAGGGGCTCAGTGAGGGGCTTTATTCTGAGCGCAACCATTAGAGTCTTTTAAGAAGAGGTATGTGTGATGTGCAATGCGGGGGGGGTGGGGGGGTGAGGTAGTCAGATTTGCATTCAGGGAGAATACAGAAAAATATCACTGCAGGACAGTGGATCACTACATTGATGTATGAGCTCTCTACAGAAGAAGATCAGAGGTCTTTAAGCACTTCCCTGTTTCTAAATCTATGATGCTTTTGTTTGCTCTTTACCACCATCTGATGAAACTAGCGGATCAATCATGGTGGTTTTACAAATTGGACATGAACTTTAGGGCTCTTTGACGTGTTTAAGGGCATGAAAGGCTTGCACCTAGGTCCGTCTCACTCTACACCCATGACCTCCCATGCCCTAACCTCTCTCCCTTGTTTGTGGGTGACGAAGGTGGTTCAGAGAGGGCAGTGTTTTGCTAAAGCTCATATAGTTAACTGAGAAGAGCTGGGGCTAGAACACCCATCTCCTGATTCACAGGAAAGGTACGATGCCTGTGTCTCCTAATCAGAACAGACAGGATGTGAGGCGCCCAGGAGAGAAGGGAGATTAAAGGCGAGGCGCCAGGGGTGGAACACCGAGGTGCACAGCGAAGGGTTCCCCAGTAAGGCAGCCCCGAGCCAGCGGGTGACAGGGGACCAGTGACTTCTGACTGCTGTTCATTTTAGATTCTGACGCAGATATTTTCATTCATGAGCTTTATTATCATAGTCAAGCGACATAGTTTGCCTGTGAAACATCATTCATTCATCTAAAACAAATATATTCAGCTCTTATTAAGTTCCAGGGACTATGTTGAATGCTGAAGATGCAAAGGAGGGAACGTAGTCCCTTCATTCACGGAGCTCTGATGGAAGAAAGAGGCATGTAAACAAGTAAATGACAGCACAACATGGGGAGTGGAGAAACAGGTAGGAAAAATGCTCTCTGGGAGCACAGAGGACAGAGATGGTCATGGAGCCTTCAGGGGGACTCAAGTTTGGGTCTCAGTCTTTAAAGGTGCCTGAGAAATTACCAAGTAGAAGGGAGGAAGATATTCCCAAATAGAAAAACATGGTGCAAATTGCATAAATGATTTATAAATTAAAAAAAAAAGACAAATGGGATTTTTACTGTGTCTTAATATCAAGCATAAGAGCAAGTATGTCCCTCTCATCTGTAATTAGGTTTTTAGGTAAATATCATTTTAAAGAGTTTAATCATTTTTATGACTTCTGAGCTCAACAGAGCTGGTATGAGGCCTGTGGCAACTTCTCTGGTTTTGCTGGCAAACAACCTCTTTTCCCAAACGTAAGCCATCCAGGCTTCAATGTGAAATACATCTGGGCATGTATTTACCTTCTTTTTCTGAAGATTAATTTAAAAATTAATTTTTCATTGGTATAGTGCTGATTTGTGAATTAAATATTTTCCACAAAATAAAATTATTTCAAAAATGGCATTGTTTTTACTGTTTCTACTTAGGTATTTATATTTTGAAAATTAAAAAGTCCAATTTTGATGAAACAATGTGAAACTCTCAAACCTTAAATGTCGTTATCTTTTTTGTTTATCTGATTTTGTGTTTCAACCCACTGCAGATGTTATTTCTGTATTTTTAAGGCAAATTACTGTATTTGAGAGAAATGTTGAACTAGGTAACATATAACTTTATAAGTAAAGGTGAAAAAAATCCGTTCTCCCATTTGCTATTTTACTTAACCTGCTCTTGGTCTTAATAGCTACTTGTTTTGGTTACCATTTACCTAGGTCGTTTATTAAGTGAAATTCCTCCCAGGTGGGATGGGCTGACTCTTGGTTGGTCACTTTTGTGATACTGCAGTGATCTGTGTTGTCCTTTGCGCTAGTAAAGCCTTGGTGATGAACCATTAAATAAAATGATCTGCCCCCAGGCCAGGGAGCTGGTCGATTGCCCAACAGTAATCCTGTACAATTAACTATCAAAGATTTGAGCACTCCAGTATTCTAAGAGAGGGAACTGCAGACACTTGGAAAAGCAGAAATGAAGATTGAACATCTGGCTAAGTTTTGGTTTGGAGATGCGTTTGGATAGTTAAATTCATTATTATAACATTTAGATATTTCAACCTTTATCTTGAGTTCTAATTTGGTTGATTTTATTCAGTTCCAAGATAAAAAGTCAAAGTACTTGTTCAGTCTTTACCAAGGATAGAAATGCTTCCTTTATAATATAGACCTCAAACCTCTTGTGGAATGAAATAGGATCTAAATAAAGTAAAAAGTACTCTCCATGAGAGACAGCTTGAAACTATCATATTAAGGCGGGAAAATGATGTAAGTGATCGATTCTTTAGTTCTTAAGATACGTTGTCCGAACGTTATGTTGTTAAGCCAGTTTTAGTTACAGAAACCATAAATATTCATTTAGTACCTTGAAAATATTCTTTTGGCAATTCAAGCAATCACCTAGTCCACTAATAAGAATCTAAAGATCATATGTTTTTAGGCTGTGTTCTACAATACATATTGAGTTCATTACATAAGGAAGAACTGCCTTCTCATTTTGACTTATTTTTATTGTTTCTCCTAAGAGCTTTTTTCTTTTTTAGAAAATTTCTAAAGATGCACCTAACGTTCAGTACAATAGGTAGATATACATACTCAGAGATCAATATCTCAGCACCTTACCCGGTGAAACAGTATGTCAGGGCTTCAAACTTTTGAGTGGATACAAATTCATTTATCCATTCTTTCATTAACATTCCTTTATCGTTGAGCACCTACCATGTGCTGACAACAGTTTCGGAACTAAGGCTACAGGGTTAGACAGACGCTGACTTGCCTTTGTGGGGCTTACAGCTTGAAAGTGGAGATAAACACTTTAAAATCACATATCTGATAAATTAAGGTATGTGCTGTGAAAGAGACATGTAAACAGAGGACTTTAATCCCTTAGTCCTGGGAGCTAGGGAAAGCTTTTCTGAACCAAGACGATCACGGACAGTTCAAATTCAGCCTGGCTTTCAGTAGGAAGCCTGGGTTGACTTCCTAGGTTTAAGCAGGGGTAGTATTGTCCTAGGGGTGTTCTGAAAATCTGTGGTGATGTTGGTGATCACAGTGATAGATTTCTAAAGGCATTTCATCGTTGTGGGTCAGGTCCACTGGACCACTGCCATGTGTGAGAGCTTCTGCTTTATTTCTGAGAGCTGAGAGTCAGTTTTCAAAGCGTCTTTTACCTCACCTGTTAGAACTGGGGTTGCCACTGTACTTTTTTACCATTTTGAGAACCTGCATCACTAATAAGAAGCCTCCTCATGAAATGTGAGTTGGCTGTGCAAGACACTTTTAACCAGGTGACTTTGTGCCTGTGAATCCACAGTGACGCTGTTGCTACCTATGGCTGCAAGCATATACCTCTTTCATTATACATGTGGCCATGCCTCAGCCTCTCCAAAGTGAAATATGTACTGTTTTATTTTACATTCCTTTTGTTCTCTCTGTCTTTATACATGTAGGTCATTATATTGAGTTGTTTAATTTCTGTGTGTAGATAGATAATATTATATGTGATTTTATTTCAGTATAGTAAAGGGGACATTATAAAAAGAGAATCTTGAATCTGAAGAGATGAAAACTACTCTTTTCAACAATACGTGTGTTTTAAAATATAAGCAAAAGTGCTTTAGTATTCGGACTGAAAAAATCATTTGATTCTTGAACTTTGGAATGTTTCACAGATAAAGCCTGTTGAGTTTTAAATGAGACTCAGAAGCAAATGTTTCCTTTTTGACTGTTTTCTGGCCTGAGTTTTAGAGCCATCTCTGACTCCACACACAGAATGATGCTGAGGGAAACATGTTACAATAGATCACTTGGGAATATTTGCAGTGGGTTGTCTTGTTTGGGCTATTTAGTACTAATATGACTGGGTAGAATACTCTAAAATTGAAAGGTCATTTGAAGAAAAATTACTTACAAATAAAATCAAGATTTTTAGAATGCTTTCTTGGAGTGGGCCTACCCCTCTGGAGGACAGCCAGTAGTTCAATGAAAACACATTGAGATGCTTTACAAGAGTACTTTGTTTTAATAGATACCATCGTGAATGAGTAAGACACCATCCCACTAGTGCTACAAAGAAAGTATGACTAGTTTCTGGTCCAGAACACCCAATTACATTCTTAGTATTTATAGAGATAGCCTCCTGGAGATTATAGGAAGTATGAAGTCAGGAGAAAAGAGGCAGATTTACCTAGAGGACAGTAATTATATCTGCATTAGACATAGGAACTTCTAGTTGACAAAACAAATATTGAAGAATACAATTGAGGATACTAGGAATATTAGGAATATATGTAATAGTAAAAGTCAGAAAATCAGATTTATAAAAATAAATTAATGTCTTCCTTGACTTTCCTATTGACTTTTTTGTGAACATCAAATGGGATAATATGTAAACAATATTTTGTAAGTTCTAAGCATTAGGTTGTTTTTGTTCACAGTCTTTCAAATATACATAATACTAGAATGTGTTAACAGGCGTTTATCAGGGGCAAGCCAGCAAGTCTGAAACATGATGAAACCAGATGTATTCATTTTTCTCAGGGATGCTATAATCACAAATTTTGATTCATCAATTCTTACACTATTTATTTGTGGAGGTTCAAATAAATATAGACAGAATCAATTTACATTTACCACCCCTGGTCTCATCTTTTTGTTATATTTTCCAAGAAGTCTAGAGTCTTCCTCCAAGATGATGCCACTTTGTAGTCATCTTTTATACTATATCTAAAAACACATTTTCATTAGAGTATTGAGTCTCTCAAATAGAGGCAGGTTTTTGTTTTTTTGTGGTACGCGGGCCTCTCGCTGTTGTGGCCTCTCCTGTTGCAGAGCACAGGCTCATTGTCCATGGCTCACGCGCCCAGCCGCTCCACGGTATGTGGTATCTTCCCAGACCGGGACACAAACCCTTGTCCCCTGCATTGGCAAGCGGACTCCCAACCACTGCGCCAACAGGGAAGCCCTGAAATAGAGGCAGTTTTAAGCCTTCTATTTCTTCAACAGAATTAAAGCAATTACCACTTCCAAATAAGGTCTATGTAATAATGAACATGAGGGAAGAGATGTTTGAAGGGCAAAGGGATATTATTCTTTGTTTATTTTAATATATTTTTAATTGCAGTATAGTTTATTTACAATGTTGTGTTTAGTTTCAGGTATACAGCAAAGTGATTCAGTTATATATATATACTTTTTTAGATTATTTTTCCCTCATAGATTATTACAGAACATTCAGCATAGTTCCCAGTGCTATATAGTAGGCCCTGTTGGTTATTTATTTTATATATAGTAGTGTGTATATGTTAATCCCAACTTCCTCAAAGGGATATTATTCTTTCTCTGGAAATAATATCACACAAGATCTGTCCTTGAAGCGTTTCTGCTTAAGAGGTGCTGGATCAAAGGGTTTCTTATGACTCTTCTTTCTATCTCTCATCTTTATTAAACCTTATTTTTCTCATGGTTTTTGTTCCCTGCACCTAGATGTTGAGGATGGGCAGCCATTCTCATTATTTCCTCTTTCTTCTGTGCCTTCTTCTCTTATCAGGACCTAGGTTTTCCTACCTTTAATGTGGAGGTCCTTCTGCCGCTCCGCTCTGTCTAGTCCCACCCCCCATGAATAGGCAATTTCCAACCTATGGTTCAGAGTTTCTGGTGCCTGAGACCCTTCAGCAGTGAGAACCTTGGATGGGAGAGGTGGGTGTCTGCAGAACCATTAACATTTGATGAATAAAATCAAGAACGTGATTTATTGGTACATACAATAATGGTTGTAAATAAACGTGTTTCCAGGAGAAACTCATAAAAATCATAGTTGATTGTTATTGAGGAAATGAAGTAAAAAGAGAAAAATCAAAATTTACTTTGGTTCTACCTAAGAAATACAGGCTATAAGCACTTATACAAACTGCTTAAAAGGTATGTCCAAGTACAAATGATAAGAGTAACAATCATGCATGTTATAAACTTTCTGGTTTAAAAGTGTTAATAAGGATGATTTATCGTTTAAAGATCCATCTTAGCATATGGGTCACATTAATTTTTACATGTTTTATTGTAGCACCTAAACTTTATATTCGTATGTTTGTAATCATCATTTATTTCTTTAATTATACGGTTGATCTCAACAACATTAACAAAATGAAAGGAGTATTGGGGCATTGAGAGTGCAATAGGGGTTCTCTCATTGTATTGGTCAGATCTTATATAGAGAGTTTAGGATTACATATTTTTAAAAAAAGCTATATAGAGAAATGTAACAGGGACAAAGCTCATTAAAACACTTTACACAATTTCTCAAAGGAAATTGTCAATATCACTGATACTAATCTGGAAAGGGGATGACTAAGGAGTATTTAGTAACTTTAGTCCAAGAAATGGAGAAATTTTTTTGTTTGTTTATTTGTTTATGCTAGCCAGTTCTCTAGTTCTATAGACCAACTGGGTTTACTGTGAAATTAAGTAGAGATTATTTTCACCTTGAGATCTTCTCAGCTGTAAGTGGATAATTAAGCATTAGAACAAGCTTAGGAACAAGCTTGGAACAAGCTTAGGAGCAAGGAAAGCCATGAAATCTCTATCCTTGTGGATTTTTGAAATCTTGGATGATTTAAGCAAAGACTTGAGCTGGTCAAAGACTTGAATATAGAAGAGATGCCATTTTGCTGTTTCTTTTACTGCCCATTCATATTCATATGTAGAGATGGAGATTGTTCCAAAAAGACGGAATCTCTGAATGTCCAGCTCTGTCCATTCCCACTCCAGCTGGTCCTTTCGGAGGCAATGTCAGTTTGCCTCTATTTCTGACCATTAGTTTCAGGTTGCCATTCTTTTTTTAACCTAATATCCATATTATTAAATTTTTTGACTATGTTATTGGAAGCAAAAGTCATTTCTTCCCTGCTGTGGGTTAAGCAGTACCTCACTATTGTTCCAGCTTTCTGGAATTCTTCACAATAGGTTCCAGACCTAGGTTAATTAACAACTCTGTTAACACCTCCTGGAGCTCAAGTGGTTCAAATACAACCTGCTGAGACATTATTTCTTAAAAGGTGAAGGCTAATGACCCAACTTTTAGTCACCATCTCAGAGGCCAGTTTTCAATCTCATAAAAATTTTAAGTCAAGGAAGCTCAACGTAGAAAGTCACGAGCTGTCATAAAATACCATTCCGGATACAGTAGGTTGGAATTGCCTGGGCACTTGGTAACCTAAAATACAAGTTAACAGTAATTCCACCTCATTTAGTTGTGTTTAAGGTACTTGATAGTTATGCTTAATAGACCATAAAAATTATACCTTAAGACACTACTTAAATACAATAATAAATCCTTGTACAAAGTTGTCCCAGAAACTGCAATTTAAAAACTCATTATAAATGTTAACTAAACCACACATTTGTCTGTATGAAGACTTCTTGAGTATATAAAATTGTAGATGTGCCAAAATTCTTAAAAAGAATCCATTTCAGAGCATAGTTTGGTGTATGCCCCTTTTTTGGTAATTTGGGTAATAAATATTTAAAGGTAGTTTTATTCAAATATTAATATTTTATAAGTATATGTTGATATATCTTGAATGAAATGAACTTTTCTTCTCTAATAAACAACCATAATCCCAGCAGATATCACCTCTAAGTGACATGGGACCAAAACTGGATGACAGCTTGTTATGTAGTATGATATCAGTGTTCCTATATCATTACTGAATATCCATGAGGATAAAAGGAATTTAAATGCCAGAATATAGACTGCCACAAAAAGGGCAATAGAACAGATTATTCCCTATCTGCTGCATTGCCAGGCACAGTACTATTAGGTACCGCATACCTGTTATTTTATTTAATCTTCAAAATCAGCCCATGCAGCAGTTATTATAGCTCTTAATAAAAAGAAGAGAAAAATGAGGCTTAGTGGTTAAATAATTTACTTAAGATCATACTTCTATTAATTAAAGAAGCAGCATCCAAATTTCAATCTATCCCACTTCAAAAATCCATGCTTTCAGCTATATCATAACACATATATGGCATGACCACAGTTAAAGAGCTAAGAGAAATCAGGGAAAGCTTTCTAATGTGTCTTATATCCCTCAGTGATAGAAGAAATGGCTAGAACATAAAAAGTGTTAAAAGTATTAGACACAAATAGGGTGGAACTTTGAAAAATGATTAATTACATGATAATAGTACTGCCGTATTTTCTAGAAATCTTGTGGAGCAAGTGTTAAAAAGGACAGGTTGAAAATTGGTCATGTAGGCCAGTTGATGTCAAAAGTTTTATTCAAGTAATGGGGATTTTTATTAAGAAGCATCTTAATGTCTTAATTCTGGTTCTAGCAAATATTTTTGTGTTTCTTTTCTCCCAATTTTAATGTGATTTGGTGGTGGGAGGTTGCTGAGAGCTTAATCAAATCAACATTTTGTGTGGCCGTCTTATGACTTAACAAATTATTCAAAAGTTACTGCAACTTGGATATTTAAAGTGATGTATAGCATAACATAGAAGCACACGTAACTTAAGTATATGAATAACCTTTCTTTGAGGAAATATCCAATTTTAGTTATTGCTTGAAAAGTAAAAACACTATTATTTCTGTGGCCAGGGGCTCTGGAAAATATTGAATCCTGTATTATTGATTATCAAAAATGAATATCTCATGGGATTTGTAGGCCTTACAAGGATCTATGGATTTAAGATCAGAATAGCAAATTTTCTAGTTATTTTCCCCTTTTCTCTTTTTGGTTCAGAATGGAGGTTAGCTGGTAAAATAATGCTCAGCAGAATATTTTGAGAGCAATTTATCTGAATATTGATTTATTGAAACATTTTATAATAATTCTTTAAAAGTTCTTTTAGAATGTACAAAAAGGTGTTTTTACTGCTTTTCAATTATTAGTGAAAGGAATAATTTATTATCTCAAGAAAATGGAACTTTTCCTTTCTCAAGAATGAGTCTGCAGCGTTCTGTTGGTCCAGCATAGCTTGGGACCCATGCTAGCTTTTCTATTAATATAGTTTTCTTTCCCTTTCTAATATTCAGTTACTCCCAGTCAAAACCCAGCTGAAAGACAGACTCTTCAGAGAATCAGAGTTCCCTTGTTTCATTCTCTGTCTCTGTCTCTCTCATAAAGGGGTGTCTCTGTGTGTGTGTGTGTCTGTCTGTCTGTCTATCTGTCTCAACATGACACAATAAATATGACACAGGCATAGGAATCAGCGTGTCCTAAGATTGCATCTCAGTTTTATTACCAGATAGGTGACAGAGGTGTCTTCATTTCACAGGAGCTCAGTTTCCCTATCAGTAAAATGGAGATTAAATGAGGTAACGTAAAAGCATCTTATTACATCCCCTTATATTTAGTCAGTGTACTTTAGTTCCAATTCCTTCCATTTTCTTAACTCTTATATTAACATTATGTTGATATTTCTGGGTTGGGACAAATTCTTTAGGTAAACCTTTGTGTTTTCTTCAGTTTTGCCCTAATGACTAGGAAACATGGCTTGGGTTCTCCTGGCCGGCTGGCCTTCTTCATCCCCAGATCTCACGTGCTCTTGTTCTCCCAGCATGTCTTTGAATGCTGCTCAGTAAAATCAGCATTCGTGGGTACATAAGCCTTCTTAGAGACCTACTGCAAATAGAATGGGGAAAGAAAGAGAGACAGCATCTATCAGATACCTGCACACAGCGGTCTGTGTGTTATTGTCTGACAATCTTATTAAAAATATGTGAGACAGGGCTTCCCTGGTGGTGCAGTGGTTAAGAATCCGCCTGCCAATGCAGGGGACATGGGTTCGAGCCCTGGTCCTGGACGATCCCACATGCCATGGAGCAGCTAAGCCCACGTGCCGCAACTACTGAAGCCCACGCACCTAGAGCCCATGCTCCGCAACAAGAGAAGCCACCGCAGTGAGAAGCCCGCGCACCGCAACGAAGAGTAGACCCCGCTTGCCGCAACTAGAGAAAGCCCGCGTGCAGCAACAAAGACCCAACTCAGCCAAAAATAAGTAAATAAGTATATGTGAGACAGATAGCATTAGCTATACTTTACAAAAGAAATTGAGCTTTCAAGGGATTAACTTCTAAAAGACAAATAGCTATTAAGAGGTAGAGCAAAAATTGAACTTTGCGCTTTCTGTAAAACTTTGTTCTTCCAAAATACAATATTGCTATTAAAAGAGAACTACTTTTCTAAATGGAAGCACGTGGTTCGTTATTGAATCCATTTTGTAGAGAAGGATGGGACAGCCTATAGAGAACACATAGTTGGAGTAAATAAGGCATGTGTGTAAGTAAGTGCAATGAAAGAGAAAATATGTTAAACACCATGAGGGATTCAGATAAAATAATGTTTGGTTTAAAGGGAGACAAGGATATTTCTGGTTGTAGTGCTTGAGAAAGTCTTTTTTGTTGAGGTGACATTTGTTTTTGTTTATTTAATTTTTACCGAAATATAGTTGATTTACAATGTTGTGTTAGTTTCAGGTATACAGTAAAGTGAATCAGTTATACATATATATATATATATATATAAATGTATATATTATTTTTTTACATTCTCTTCCAATAACCTATAAAGGTTATTACAAGATATTGAGTATAGTTCTCTGTGCTATACAAGTAGGTCCTTGTTGGTTATCTATTTTATATGTAGTAGTGTGTATATTTGAATCCCAAACTCCTAATTTATCATTCTCCCCTCCACTTTGGTAACCATAAGTTTGTTTTCTATATCTGTGAGTCTATTTCTGGTTTTTAAATAAGTTCATCTATATCCTCTTTTTAGATTCTGCATATAAGGCATATCATATGATATTTTTCTTTGTCTGACTTACTTCACTTAGTATGATAATCTCTAGGTCCATCCAC
The DNA here is from genome assembly GCF_963455315.2 of Globicephala melas. Lineage (NCBI taxonomy): Eukaryota > Metazoa > Chordata > Mammalia > Artiodactyla > Delphinidae > Globicephala > Globicephala melas. The sequence continues at coordinate 20,184,002 of NC_083330.1, forward strand.
GTTGCTGCAGATGGCATCATTTCTTATTTTTTAATGGCTGAGTAATATCCCATTGTGTGTATATATATATATATATATATATATATGCCACATCTTCTTTATCCATTCATCTGTCGATGGACACTTAGGTTGCTTCCATGTCTTGCTATTGTAAATAGTGCTGCTATGAACATTGGGGTACATGTATCTTTTCAAATTACGGTTATCTCTGGATATATGTCCAGGAGTGAGATTGCTGGATCATATGGTAGCTCTACTTTTAGTTTTCTAAGGAACCTCCATACTGTACTCCATAGTGGCTGTATCGTTGAGGTGACATTTGGATTTGGCTTTAAATAATGGGTGGAATTTGGATATGTAAGCACAGGAAAGTGGAAAGGATAGGAAGTGGGGGAGACTATGAACAAAGGCAAATAGATAAGGGAGTAAGTTGGAGGTATTTAATAAAAAAAGTGAGCAGTTCGTTTTTTCTTGCATGTAAGGGCAAGGAATGGAATAATCAAGAAAGGAATGTGAAATTTTGAATGATATGTTAAGGATTTGGGAATTCAGTAAACACTAGAGTAGGGTGCCATTGATGGATTTTGATTACAGGATTGGCATACTATGATATAAGAATAATATTAATGGTAATAAAGAGTAATAATGCAGGCCATGATGCTGAGTGCTCACCTTGTGAGTATAGTCAAGCTATTTAGGGGATGATGACAGTAGTGCCCATGAAGTAACTAGCTTTGGTAGGGACAATGGGAGCAGAAAGTTAAGGATGAAGACTGTATTAGAACAGATAAACACTTAACAACTTACTAGATGCCCAAGGCAGGGGAAAGGAAGGTTTCTGAGATGACACCCACATTTCTGTTTTGTATTATAATCAGAAACGTAGAGGACACAAAGGAGGAGCAGAAACAGGTTTAAAAGGAAGAATAATGAACTCACGTGTGGATTGTAGCATTTGAAGGAAAGGTGGAGATAGATTTTGGGTTGTTAGAGGCGTGATGTGAGCTTAGGAAGAAAGGTCACTGTTAGGTATCTTGATTTGTGAGTGATCTGCATCAAGGAGATAAATTAATCTATGAGAGAAAATGAAATAATATAGGAGAGATTTGCTGTTGAAAGACAGAGAGAGCACAGTAAAAAAATCTATGTTGTATTAAGACAAAGAAGAAGAGATAGCAAAAAAGACAAAACAGAAACAACCAGAAAGATAAGAGCTTAGAGAGCTTTCCACTGAAGTCAAAAGAAGAGATATCAAGAAAGAAAAGGTGGCCGGCAATGTCAAGTATTGCAAGGAAACCCAGGGTGATGGATAATGAGAATGATCTCTCTAAAAATCCTTACTTTTGAACATGGAGAATGAACCTGCTTTTATATTTGTGACATCGTCTCGTATGCCTTGTGTACTTTTCTCTATATGAGAGGCTTTCCATTGAATCACCTTGACTTGACTCTACTTTTGGAGTCAAAGGGTCTCTTGATGTCATTCTCTTTGCAAATTATCACATACATCAGTGCATGGAGCCAAAAATCTTAAAAATTATTATTTAAATAACAGCAAATAAACCAAAAAAGTTTAATATTTTACATTGATCACATTTTCTCCTATCATCTTATTAGGTATTCTATGACTTTTTTTTTTTTTTTTTTTAACTACTTCTTAACAGTATACACGTTTTTGGAATCAAAACCGTGATCAGGGCTTCGCTGGTGGCGCAGTGGTTGAGAGTCCGCCTGCCGATGCAGGGGACACGGGATCGTGCCCTGGTCCGGGAAGATCCCATATGCTGCAGAGTGTCTGGGCCCGTGAGCCATGGCCACTGAGCCTGCATGACCGGAGCCTGTGCTCCGCAACGGGAGAGGCCACAACAGTGAGAGGCCCACGTACCGCAAAAACAAAAACAAAAACAAAACTGTGATCAGAAACCTGTGGGTGGGGATCTCAGCCTCCTGCTGCCATCTCAGCACTGTGAGCTGAAGCTTACTTCCTCAAAATTGAGGCTGGATAGGCAAAATAAAGACTATGGCTTTTATTTTACTTATTTATTTATTTTTAATCACACTTCTGCCAGGCAAAATGGAAATTTCTAGCTTTTTCACAAGTCTTGTTAAAGCTTTCTTGGACCTGAGTTGACACAGGTTCTATTAAAAATAACACTGTTATAAAACAAATACATTTTGCTGTAAATAATCATCTCTATCTAGACATCCCACAGGTGTCTCAAATGTAGGATGTCTAAAATACAGCACATCCCTTTCTCCATCCTGGTCATGATATTGCATCTCCCATCTCTGTCCATGGCAGAATCCTCCATTCACTTGCCGTAGCTAGAAAGAAAGCAGGAAGCTATATTTAATCTTCTTTCTACTGCTCCTCACTATATTCATCCGGTCAAGAAGTACTATCAGATATTTTGTCCTGATTAACTCTTCAGTCTGTCGGATACTCCTCTCTTGCCTGCCACTAGTTCTGCCTCCCTATTACTCTTTCTGACCATATGATTTAGCATATTGCTATGTGCTGGGCATTTTTCAGGTACTGGAGATCAAACAACGAATTTGAAAGAGTCATTCCATGCCATCGTGAAGCTTTAGTCTGGTGAAGAAAACAGACACCTATCAACCAATGATATTAATATTTGTCAATGGGATAAATGCTTCAAAGAAAAAATACAGAGTACAACAGGTGAAGAAATAGGGCAGCTTTCTTAAGAAAAAGAAAAGACTCTTAAGCTGAAAAACCGTGACTTAGAGGATGAATGGGAATAAGACAAAGTAGAGAAGGAAAGCATTCAAGGCTGAAGGAATTCTGGAAGCTCTACCCTTGGAATGAACCTTACTTGGAAGATCTGAAATCAGGATAGTTGGAGTAAAGTGAGCAAGTGCAGAAGATGAATGAACCAAAGCTACAGTTGGGTTGAAGCCAAATCATGCAGGGCCCTTAGGTATGAGGACCATGTACTTAATCTTCAAAGCTGAAATATTTTTTAAACGAAGGGGCAATTGGTGTTAAACTGGAAGTGATCTGGAAAGGCCTGGCCATACGGTCACCTTAGAGTCATGTTAATGATTTTAGGTTTTATCCTAAGAGAAAAGGAAAACTATTGAAGGGTATTAACTTGGGGCGTGAATTTATCAGATTAGCTTCTCAAATAGCGTTTTCTTCCACCACCCCTACCTTCTCTGCCTACTTTTTCCTGTTTCATTTTCTTTCACAGCCCCTATCAAAACCTGAATTTATGTATTTATTTTTTTAATTTCTTTTTTGCTTCTTGACTTTAGGCTCTGTGAGGGCAGGGACTTTGTTATATTCACTGCTGCAATTCTAGTAGCTAGAATAGTGCACGGCATACAACAGATGTTTTATAAATTGTTGAATGCATGAATCAGAATCAGATTGCTTTTTCAAGGCACTTGTGGTTATTGTCTGAATTGAATAGAAAGAATAAGAGTTGATGGCCTGAGAGGTGGTAACAGGTAGGAAAGTTGACAGATGGAGAAATAAGAGGTATATTTAAGAAGGAGTGATAATTTAGAGGTAGGTGGTGAGGAAGAAGAAGCATCAAAGGTGACTTCCAGATTTCTGGAATGAACCTCTGAATTAATTTGAGGTGCCACTAATGGAAACGCTTGGGGAGGGAATATGGTGTCATGGTAAAGACTGCAGGGGTTCAGACTACTGTCTCTGTCATCGACACTATGACTTTGGGCAAACTGCTTAATTTCTGCATGCCTCGATTTCGGCATCTCTACAATGGAGGATAAGATTAGTACCTACTCTGTAGGCCACATTGTGGGGATTGAATCAAAGAATGTTCAGAAGGCATTTAGAATAGTGCCTAGTGTATAAAAAAGGACTCAGTAGAAGTTAGTGTGGGAAAGAGTAGGGGACAAGTAAAAAGGGAGAATCAGTTCAGTGTTGTAGTTTTTGAGTTTTGGTTGCCCTGAGACATCCAAGGGGATATACCAAGATGGCGTTTGTAGGAAATGAATTTCGATCCCAGAGGAGAGACCTGGGTCGGAAATAGAAATTGGGAGTCACCTGAATATGATACTAAACTCTGGAAGACACAAACACGTAATGGGTAAGGGAGACTGAGAAGTATCAAGAGAATTAGGGCAAAAGCCAGGAGCCAAGAGGAGGAACAGTGAAGAGCTATGCCAATACTTGTTGTTGGCCTTTGTTTTAAGGGCCATACAGCCAGACTGCTCGTCCAGTCTGCTGTGGCCACAGTGGTCTTTATGAAACATGAAGACTAAACCCATCTCATTCCGACTTCACATCTTTCAGTGACTCCCCAAGTCACTCAGTTCTGAGTCCAGTCTCAGCCTGCCATGCAAGGTACTTCACATTCTGTCCAAATGTGCCTCTCAGGACACTTCCTAGTGCATCAGATATGCCACACTTTCTGTTACCTGTAGGCACGATACACGCTGTTCTATTCGTTTGGGCTGCCCTTCCACCTGCTGTCCACAAGGCTAACTGTGGGTGGACCTGCCAGAGGGACCTTTCATCTACTCCTGTGGAATCTCCTGTTTCTCCCCAGGGAGTGACCTTACCGCACCAGGTTTTTTGGGTTCATTTTGTTTCTCTGAGGCCACGAGTTCACTGAGGGGATACTGGGCCTCCTTTGGATCTCCAGTACCTCGTGCAACGCTTGCCGTGGTGCGCACACTGAATGTTTGTGGAATTAAAAATGGTTAAAAAGTGTATCTCACTAACTTTCCAAACTCCACATAACCATTTCGCATTTACTCAGACAATCCAGAAAAAGTTTAATATAGGAAAGATCCATATTTAGAAATACTGTATCCATACTATAGTCAGATATATTCAGATAAACTAGAGGTGGGCTAAATTGGTTCATAGAGTTATTAGATGATGTTAAATGTCACAGAATTATTATCTAAATCTGTAAATAATATACTTTTTCTATAATCATATTTAGTAAGCTGGTTGAGTTCTGAGTTTAATGATTTATATGTCATACATATTTTTGTTTACATTGACTCAATTCTTAAGTGCTTACTTAATTCTAGCACTTTTACAAGTGGTTTGGAGGTGAAAAAAACGGTCTTCTACCTCTTGGTCTCCTCTGGGTTGATACAAAAGATATGTAAACAAAGGATGGGAGAATGGAGCCTTCATATTCTGTAACTGTTTAACCCTGGAAGATGAGTTTCATTTTAATATTTGGCATTGAAATAATCTATGTAGGACCATTACTACACTACTTTTTAGAAAACTTGGATTTTTTTAAATGAACTAAGTAGCTAATTTGATTATCTAATTTATTTCATCTATACTTTAAATTTATATCTTTTGCTATGGATTAGAAATGACATTAAGAACTTTTATTGAGGACTAGAGGAAAATTATACCCCTCTTTTTCAGGCACATCATTTCAGGCTTAATAAGTAAAAGAGTATACTGGCAAAAAAAAAAAAAAAATTACAGTTTTATCTGGGAGACATGACAGCATCAGCTATTCAGTCAAATCAGGAATTTTCCTATCCCTTCCAAAGCGACCCATTTTTGGACCCGAATGAATGAAAGCACTGGTTGTTTTGGCTTTCCCCACCCTAGAGTCTAGTCCAAATTCTGGGCTCAGAAGTTTCTCATCTGAGAATCATCAGATAATAATGAGTCATTATCATTATAGTGATGAGTGCTATTATGGCATTCAGGGCCCTGGGTCTGAAATGGCACATATTTGGTGGTAACGCGTTTGTTATTGTTAATCATGGCAGGTGACGATGAGATTACTGGAAAAAAATATTTTGAAGTGGTATCATATGTTCATCAGGAAGAAATGGGTGATTCTGGTAATTGAATTTGCCCAGGTTTGTAAATCTTTTTCCATCCATTTCATTCAGATTTAAAAATAGATGTTATTAAGTTCAAAGACTAATTCTAGCCGTATTGGCTGACAGAAATACATCTGTCTTGATTCACATTTACTCTATTTTATGTTTCCTGATTTTTGAGAGAATGAGTTATTCAGCTTCATTCTCACTTCTGAATATTAAATAAACTGTTTTGCTTGTGCTATTTTTTTCTGTGAAATGGAAGAATAAGAAATTATGTATGATATTTCTAAGGGACACATGCAAATTATATACTGTAAGGGAGATAACTTCAAATTATTTCAAAATAGTATACTTTCCCATAAATATCATAATTTAAATTCATGATTTTTAAAAAAGAAATATGATTTTCCTGACTTTTACATACATCATTAGATATATATGACACATATTCAGGTCTGTGTAATATTTTAGAACTTTGAAAATTCTTTACAAGACAGTCAATTCTAAAGGATTTGTACTGGTCTAGATACTTGGTCCAAATAGCTAAAAAATTATTTTAGAGGTGTATGAAGCATACTAACAAGCTATCTAAAACTTTTGCTCTTTTACATCTACAAAATATTATCAGTGATAGTGGCAGCCGATTTTATCTAGAAACAATAAAAATATTGGCCTGATTGAAAAGATAGCAGGCAAAATTGGATATTTCCAGCTAGAGTTCTGTGTTATAGGGTAAAGTAAATAATTTTAAAATTGATTAGCATTGCCTAAAAGGCAGAGTCACAGGCTGTGAGAATATGAATAGGTGGCTTGAATAGATAATGATGTGAAAAATGTGAGGATGTTTATATTTAAATGCAAAAATCCATGCAAGAATCCAGTGGCTAGATGAATTTGTTATTAATACTGTTCCCTAAACCACTAATGAGAAATGCTTTTTTTTTTTTTTAAAGATTTAAGATTGTGTAAATGCTTTGTACCTAACACTGATGGAAGTAATTGGTAAACTGCTTAATCAAGTCCCACTTGGAAGTGAATGGGAACTGCAGGGTGGAAAATGTAGGCTGGGTAAGGAACCCAACAAGTCACCAGAGCTCTCTTTACAGAAAGAAACAAAGATAGCAGTAATTAATGACCCTGACTCTGTGCCAAAAAAGCTTTCTTCTGACAACTCCAACTTAATTAAAACTTAAGACATTTCAATGGCCTCAGAAAGCCCCTGATGGGGTGAACTCTTGCAGACGCGTGAGAAAATTTTGTAAATTAAAGGAAAAGATGTGTGTTACCACTAGTGCCATGACTCTAATCCCTGACAGTCAAAGAATCTATTTAGCCCAAGCCTTTTCTTTTAACTGGCTCACACCTGCAGGCTTCCTGGCACTTCCTCTGTACCAGAGAAGGCCGTTTTTGTGTTTTACGGAAGATCAGATAATAGGAGTCTTGCTGTTCCTTTTGTTTTTGTGCATTGTTCATTAGCCTGTGAGTGTTGCAGGCACCCTTGATATGCTTGGCTTGATCCGGAGTAGAGCATTGCCTGAAAGCTTTAGGTGGTGCAACACGGGGTAAAGATGGGTTGGCGGAAAAAGTAAGGTTTTTTTTTTTTTCTGGGTTTTTTTTCTGTTTTTTTTTTTTTTTTTTTTTATGTGAAAGTGGCTCAAATTAAAACTCACAGTTGATGGGGCAGCCTGAATGGCTGTGGCCTGCTGTTCTTAACAGCAGAGTGACAAGAAACGAGGTTCTGTGCGAGACAGCGCAGATTGGAGACACAGGGAAATGCGTTGTTAAATAGCCCTTGCTCCTTTTCTTGGTGCCATTTTTAATTCACTCGAATCAACAAGCATACAGATTCCTAGGAGGTATGGAAAACAGGTGTACTGTGCTGGAAAGAAAATCGCCGGGTGATTTATTTATTAATAAATATATCGAAGACTGAAATCTTAGAAATGGCATTGGTGGAATACCAATTGGGGTGAATGGGTCCTCAATTTACATGAGAAAAAAAAGGAGTTTAATTTCTCCTCCCTCCCCTCTGGAAAGTGTTTTGGTGGGTTATAATAGCAAATACCACCCTCCCTACCCCACCGTGCCGACTGGGGCACACACACTCCTGTTTCCTGTGGCCTCAGGCAGATCTGGTGGCTGGGACTTGAGAAGGTCAGTTCCTGGATTGTCGCTTCCCTCTTGGACCCGACTTGAGGCTGGTGTGTTGTGAAGGGCACAGACATGTTCCTGTTTAGATCCAGGCTTGGGTATCTTTGTAAGTGTCCATCCTAAGGAAAGAAAAGCTTGTCTCCAGGTACTCAAGAATCTCATCTTTTGACTCTTCAAGGTTTTGTTTTCGGAGGTAAATTATGCAACATTTGTTTTTGCAGGTGATGGGCCATCACTTACATGAGCTGTGCTGAGCTGCTTTTTCTGGGAATGGGGATGATCAGAAACTGAACCTTTTACAAAAATTTGGGAAATGACGCTTTAGAACAGAACATCACTTCACTCGATTTAAAAAACAAAATACGAAAACTTCTGTCCATGAGCGTTAACCAAATATAATATATGGGTCCTGTCTTTTGGTGTTTGGAAAGGCTCACCAGCTAGTTATTCTTTTCGTACTAACCATTTTCAGATGCGAAAAGC